>NC_092461.1:17727500-18027500 GCF_047495875.1 Pithys albifrons albifrons | reverse complement strand
CTTGTAACTTATTAATGTCAACAAGAACACCATTCAGTGTAAACAAGTGTATTGCAAATGATTTCTGTATCTGTCTGAGTATTTAACATTTGCTATGCATTATACTCCCATGATTAGATATCAATAATCTAAATGTTCACACCTCTGCTTCCCATGGAAGGTAATACCAGATATAACCCAAGTAACAGTTAAGAGCAATTTGCAAAGTGTATTTGAATAAACTGTTCACTGATCAGTTATGAGTAGTGAATCATTAACAAAAATTCAAAACCTTAGGAGGCAGAAAAGCATGAAAGACATCCTGGAAATCAATTTTTCACAGGCAGGAATCTGACCAGCTGTAATCATTTGTCCATATTCAGTATAAACAGAAGCCTATTTCTTCATGAAGATTGAGATGTAATCTTTCATCCTTAAACAGGTGCATTTGGGGATACTGAATAACTTTGTAATGAGCTGCTAAAGACTTAAATTTAAATACAATTTTAAAATTGGCAGACAAAAAAGGCTCCACTTGAACATGAATTCATTCTCAAAAATGTGCACCTAAAAATACCACTGTCTTACCATGTGCAACAGTGAGGCAGACCCAGATCAGTGAGCTCGGATAAGGCTATCAGGAACTTATCCTCAGATAATGGGGACAAATCCCTATGATTGCTTTCCAATGGGTAGTCTTCGTTCTATAGAAAGGTCAGTGCCCCAAAGTACAAGTTAGTGCAGTGCATAAGCTTTATTTCTACTGCAGATAAAAGTGAATTCAGTAACACTTCTGAGCACTTTATTCCCTCAGCTGGGCTGTGTGTGTGAAAAGATTTCTCTGATGTCAACCAGAAAGCTTCTATCTCTAGAAATAAAAATTTTTCCAGATGTAATTTTCAGAGGCAATGTACACCCAAGATTAGAAGAATGCATTGGGATCTCTGAATTAAGCCTGCATATTAAACCACGCTGTGTTGAGCCACCATGTGGGGAAAATGTGTTCTTCTTTCATGGTAACCTGAAAACTAACTTAAAGAACTTCAGATATTGATACTGTCAGTGCTCACGAACTTGAGGGATCTGGACAGGCCAGTTGTATGAGATTTAACAGGGCAAAGTGCCAGGTCCTGTCCTTGGGTCTCAACAACCTCAGGCAGTGTTACGAGCTGGGAGAAGAGTTAGTGGAAAGCTGTTTAGCCTGAAGCAAAGGAGGTTTGCAGAGAATCTTGCTGTTCTTTACAACTGCCTGAAAGGAGGTTGTGGCCAGATGGGGGAGAGCCTCTTGTCCCAAGTAACAAGCAAGAAGACAAGAGCAAACAGACTCAAGTTGCACCAGAGGAGGTTTAGACTGGATATTAGTAAAAATTTCTTCATGGAATGGGTTGTCAAGTATTTGCACAGTCTGTTCCAGGAAGTGGTGCAGTTACTATCCCTTATATTTAAAAGATGTGTAGATGTGGCACTGAGGGACATGGTTTAGTGATGGATTTGGCAGCACTGCTTTAATAGTTGTACTCAATGATGTTAAAAATCTTTTCCAACCTAAACAATTTTATGATTCTATGACAGTGATACCACAAAAAAGAAAAAGCAGTTGGGAAGTAAAGGTTCTTAATAGATTTTTTTTTTCCTGGAAGGCAGGAAGTTAAAAAAGAAAAAGAAATAGAGATTTTTTTTTCTTAGTCCATCACCAGGTACCCTAATAGCTTTCCAACTAAAAAGAAATACAGAGATGGTTCCTGTCTATATTTTTTCTGATACAGCTACAAAACAATCTAATTCAAAAATCATAGAGATAGGAGTCCTTTTTGCAAATTTTGCCTTCAATGTCACTCAGGACTGTGCAGAATCTCCCCAGATGTCAGATTTTGCTAAATTACACTTTACCTTCAGGTTCAACTCTTATTCCACTGGAAACCAGGGACATGTTGAAGGCATCACAGACCAGCTGGACTCTGAACTACACGTGCACATGGCAACTGTCTTCATGAGAAACTGCACTTCTTAGCTTCTTTCCACTTACTGCTGATGCAAATAAAGTTCAAGTAAGAATTAATTTTCTCTTTTATAAAATAGAGTATGTATTAAGTGGAATTCAGAAGCCTTTATGCATGTACTGAATATTTCATTGATGTCAGCAAGAATATAATGTCGTCAGTGTTTGTTGTCTTTTTACTTCTGATGTAAATGTGCAACTGCTGGTGGTTGGTGGCATACAACAAATACAAGTAGTCACAAGTGACTACTCAGCAGCTAAATTCAGTTTAATGTACGATATATGTAGAAACAACACTGTTTATCCAGAAAGGCTGGCAGCTTGACAGAACTGGCATTATTAAATTACTGCTATAAAACAACTTAGGTTCAGAACAAGGTCTGACTAGCTAGTTTGCATGTTGAGATCTTTGTGAAACAGTAAAATCATCAAAGCAGAATGGGACAAGATGAATACAAGGAAGACTTCAGCTAATAAAGCAATCCAAGGTATACATTCCAAGGTGCAGTCTTTGTATGCCTAGGTGGAACAGTCAACTATGACTTTCACAAGGAAAAACTCTATTGTTTCTGCCCTACTCTCATGCTTGAAAAAAACTCCAAAACCAAACATGGTAAGATCTGCTACACTAAACCAGGTGCATCCTGGTAGTTAACTGGTTTATTACAAAAGGTATTTTTCCACTTTGGGACAATAATGTGCAGATTTCTTCCAATGTGTGTGGGTTTTATATATATATATATTTTTATTATTATTATTTTTCAGCATGTTGTAAGGCTTGTTAAGACTTCACCCTGTGAGGTCAACAGGTAGCATCTCAGTGATGAGGAAAGTTGAAGAACTAGCTTTCCTTATGAAGGATGAACTTCAACTGATTTTCCATGTATGGACTGGATATTGGGGGTTATCAAATCTCTAGAAAATTGAACTCACACCAGTAATACTGAATTAACAAGTATTCCTGATTTCTCACTGTTATAATTAGTTTGAAGCTTATACTGCAGAAAGTCAAGAACCCTCTCCATTCAACTGCCTCTCCTCTTCAACAGGAGTGCAGTGACAGAGACCCCAGGAACATCATGTGCTCATGTTATAATCAAAGGTACCTGCTTTAGGTTTCACAGCTGTCCTGAACTTGTACTGATAAGGTCAGTAACTGGAGGAAGTTCTGGAGGTGTTTCAGTCATCTGAATCCAGAAGAAAGGATCATCTCCACTAACAATTCCTTCAAGAACTTAGGAAAATCTGTTTTGTTACTGAGCATTGCTCATGCTTGAAGTATCCCTGCCTTTGACAGAAAAGAGCAGGAGGCAGGTAACTGAGGAGACAGCAGGGTAAAGAAAAAGCAGAGGATTAGAAGTATGTGCATCCATAGAGATATAAAATCTTAATATTCATAGAAGCATTTGTTATGTAAGTAATATCATCTCAACTTTCATCCAAATAGAAAACAGGACAATGAGTGGGTGAAAAAAGCAGAGATGTTTATATGCTAAGACAAAGTACGTGGGCTACAAAATGGAGGGATTAGAGCCTCTGTAGGATACTATCACATTAGAAAGTGGTACAAAAACAATCATAAATAGAAACCATGCTAGAGAAAACACATCCATATAAGCAAGACAGGGGTGAAGAAAACAGAAATGTTTTGAATTGGAATGTCTTTGGTGAGGTGTTCAAAACAAAAAGGATTAGTTGTGAGATTCTGCTATAGGCTATGTAGGAAAAAATGTTTTTGTGCCCAACAGATACTTTTCTATCCCTCTCACAGAAATGAATATTACCTTAACTTTTCTTCAAGCCAAACCAAGACAGCAGAAATGATTGAGTTCATTTATTACTTAATATGAGAGCCAAATCCAAACAAAACCTGCTACAAATAAAATGATTACCTGAAAAATGGCTTTTACAAACATTTATACAATACACAGTGGAAGACTGATAGAATCCTTGATCAGAGGGATTTCAAGTTACATGTCACAGCCAGATAAGCAACATCAAATGAGGTTTTGAATATGACTGGGACAAAATGAGACACTAATGAAGTTTCTTGGTCAGGAAAACTGAACTGAAATCATCACATACTTACATATAGAGAATTCCTAAAATTACTTGAAGCTGGGGTTCAAAAATATATGGAATTTACATCTCAAAACTATGAAAGAAATAAAGAAAATGAATCTTTAGGGAAAGTCTCCAACAATATCCTGCACTAAAAAAAAAATAAAAAAAAATACAAGAGAGTTTAGTACTGTTTATGAAAGCTGACATGAAATCAGAAAAATTCCTGCTCAGGGAAGGAAGCTATTGTTGGAAAGACAAAAAGCACAGGGTTAAAGTGAGAATTCCTAAGAGCCAAGCCCTGACCAAGCAAATCAAACTGAACAGAAAGCTATTCTTTATACAAAATAAAAGGAAAATAATAATGATGTTTAATAACACACAAATATAACAAAATAAAGAATATAAATAAAAGTTATGATGGTTATTCAAGAAGTAAAGAGCTGAAAGACAAGTCTCAAAACTGAGTATTTGGATTCAGATTTTAACAAGGACTGGGGAAAAACATGGGTCAGGACAGGGTGATTCACAGCTGAAAGTGTGTGGAAAGTGTGAAAACTGAAGTTATTGCAGCTGGTGTAAAAACTCACTTCAGAGGTTTTAATGCGCTTGAGCACAGGCAGACAGATGACCTATGGCCTAGAATTGCAAGTAACTGGCCTGAAAAACTCAGTGAGCCAAGTAACACAGGCCAGTAAGCAAATTTGTCAAATCAGGAATGGAAAACAGAAAATGCCGTATTTCTGGTGAAGAAAGGAGACAGTGATCCAGGGAACAATACAACTGTTAGCTTGAATTTAGTGTTATATATGTCCCCCAAACAAGTTCTGAATGAAAGCACAATTAAATGAGTAAACAAAAGCATATCCAAAAGCACCATGGATTGTGCCAATGGAACATCAAGCCCAGAGTGGCTGCCATTTAAGAGCACATTGTTTTTCTAGGCAAAGGAAATGCAGAACTAATTTATCAGAATTTCATTAAAACATTACTTATTGTGTCATCTGAGAACCTATTACAGAACAAGGAATATTAGAAGAGGTTCCATTAGGCTAAGCAATTGTACTTAAAGGGGAACTATTAAGCTAAAAAAGGGTTTCCCATTTAGTAGTTTCACTAATGATCCTGGCATAAAAGGTAGGAATGTGAAGATAAAACAGCTGCTGAAGTGAAATCTGGGTACTGTCAGTGCAGAAGATGGGGCTGTACATTGTATGCAGTAAGAAGCAGATAATGAAAACCCTAAAAACAGAAACAAGATTAAATGTATAATATGCTATAATGTACAATAAGTACATCATCATGCATAAGCCCTATTATGCACTTAGGGATTACCGACATTAATTTCTGCCATGAACTAGAGGACTGTCATCCGAAACATCAGATTTACCAGTCAATCAGATCAACTGTCAGCCACAAGCATGACAAACAGAAAATCATGCTAGGTCCGACAGACAGAAAGACAAGAAGACAGTTAATAAAGATCTGATGAGATTTTTTGTGGCATGCTTTATATAGTGAATAGAGAAAAGGAAACCCATCTTATAGAAGTGTTCAGTTCACTTAATATGGAAATTCAAAGTTCAGTAGAATTGCTTTGTAGGTCTAGAGATGGAAAAGGTGAGAAATAACCAGGAAGGAAAAACAGCTACAGGATAAAATGCAGATAAATGACCGAATTTACCTCAAGGTAATACAGACTGCAAATTAGAAGTCTTGTGTCCATCCAAGAGACGACATTATAGAGCAATTTTTCAACGGGAGTTGCAGGAACAAAGCAAAACCAAAATATCCTCCTTCCCCTGTCCCAAAGGTCTCCCTCTCACTCTGCACACAAGCTCAGTATAAAGAGGGAATTATATAGTGTGGGTGTCTTTGACAGCAAATAGGTTGATTACATGACCCAGAAGGTTTTTGCCCTTCCTAAAAATCTAATAAATGAAAATGTCAAAATAACAACTCTTACTTTCTGAAACTGCATATGAAAATAGCAAAAATACAAACAGGTTTGTAATTTTTTAACCTTTGAAAACCCTGGACTCATCCCTCTTGATTTTCCCCTATGTCAGTTCAATTCAACATGCAATTACGGTCTTGCTCAACATCAGCTGTATAGAGGCTACTGAGACACGAGCAGAAGAAATGCACTTGCTGACAACTTTATTATTTTCTTATAAATTTGCATGCATGTTCTACCAGCCTGACAGTATTGTGTATTGTATAGCTCTGTAGACTTCCAGTAAGGAGGGTCTCTGTTGATAGTGGTGAGGAATAAATACATAATTTTATTTAGATTAATTGTCAGAGAAGTAAAAGGTAATCTTGAGACCTGTATGATATTATAAAATGATGTTAATACAGTAAACATAGAAATACCCACCTCCATTAATGCTTTTTTTTTTTCACATAAGAGCACAGAAAGTCTCTCTGCCTCAATCATACCAGACACCAAAATATCATCAAGAAAGAAAAATTGTACAGTGATATTGGAATACAAATACTCATTTGAAAAACTCAACATGAACCAATATAGTAAGTCATCCATTCCCTCTTATCCATAAAAACTCTTTCAAAATTCAGCTCTCAATGAGACTGTAATCCTTGTGGATGAAAATATATTGAGTTTTTGTAAATGCTACAGGGAGCATAGCAGTAAATATAACACAATATGATTGCACGCAAGTTTCACCAAATTTCATCGCCCCACCACAGAAAACTAAGGAAGTTTTCTGAAAAAAGCCCACTGGGGAAGACTTTTTAGGAGTTTATTTACCAACCAAAGACTAACCAGGACTGAAACGAAGCTACTTGCTCTTCCACTAGTTTGATGTTTCAGGCACAGTCTATAGATATTTCAGAGACACATGGCCAGGTAATTGATGCTTGTAAATGCAGTGAAGATATCTAGCGTGAGTAGAAATATCCCTTAGGAGAACCAGATGACAGTGCTTCAGATATAGTATTTTCTATGTAGACTTGCTAACCATTAGAGAGAACTAAATAGAGCAGAAAGCAGGTAGCTTTGCATGCAGGGAATTCGTAATACACAAAGGAAAAAGTAATCACACTTGAAAAAGTAACCTTCATACTGCACAAGAAGTGAAGAACTTTGCAGAAACAGAATCCTAGGAAGATAGCAAAGAAAGCAAAAAAGAAATTCACACTCATTGAGTTGACATAAGCTCTGGCTCGGGTGCTGTGGTGCACAGTGCTGAGCAGCACACAGCATTGCTGCCCATGGCTTAGCTGCCAGACTCTCAGACTTCCTAGTACAAAGGCAAAGAGTTTGCAGTAATAGAATGGGAGCTCCACAACAGGACAAAGTTCCCCAGTGGAAAACAAATATGAATTTGGAGAGAAGAGGTGCATGGAGTTTTGCCTTGCATTCAGCTGGCAAAATGCCAACTGCCCAATACAGAGTCAAAGCTTCCCTCCCACTGAGAAAATGGGAGAAAGGAAAAAAAACACCTCAAAACAGGTTTAAACCCAAACTAATTATATATATTTATACAGAAAAGAGAAAATTAAAACTACAATATAACATACACAAGTTAGAAATAACAAAAAATAACTCCCCATTGAACACAAATCCCACCATTTTAAGTACAAATCACGCCGGAGACAGACACAAGCAGACAGAATGACTAAGAACAAACATTTTACTTCCTTAAGGTAACATGGTGGTGAGCCAGTGCCCTGGGCCTGGGCCTCCTGTCCCTCTTGGGATGACACAGTGCATCCTTCTGGGACCACAGCCATGAAGGAACTGACCAAGCCACTCCCACACTGGCTCCTACACTTTGAGATGATGTCAGAATATGGTATGGAATACTACTGGCCAGTAGTCAGCTGTCGGCTGGCCCAGCCTAGGTCAAGTCAGCCGATAGTCTCAGGCCTAGTCTGAAATCTAAAGCCTAAATTTAGACCTACCTAGCTAAACCCATAACAAGTTGTCATTCACAAATACCGCATACAATTTTTAGGGAAATACAGGAAGTTTAGTCATATGAAGGCTAAAACACCACTCTTACAGTATTTTGGTGGTCAGAGGGATCTATGATTTTAAATTTAGTTCAACACTAGTATTCTACATAAGACAGCAGAAATCTGGAACGTCATACAGTGTTTGTCACATGCCACCTTAAAATTACATAGCCAGTCGGTTACTGAAAAGTCTTGCCTTCAAAACAATTTTTCACATAATAAATTCAAAATGTATTTCAGATATTTAATCTCTTAGTAGAAACTCCATTTAAAAACCTAGTAAGACTGTCAGGCCATTCAGTATTTTGATATATCAGCTATGCTTTTGGCAGACTTCTTTTCTCCACCCTCCCTTCCCCATATATGTTAATGTTTGCTTTAGTGGATATAATTACTGAAAAAAATCCAGTTGAGATTAGATTTCTCTTCTAATTAATGATGAATGTGTCAAAGTATTATGATGTTGTTTATCACACTGCTTGCAATGTAATTTAGCGCAATAATACTAAGACTTGCTATGTGACAGTTATTTAGCATTTAAGTCTTCTTAAGATGCTCTGCAGAATATCCTGAATGTTAACTATGGGAAGATTATTTTATACAAAAGCAGCTTCAGGCAAAATGTAGCGACAACTTGCTATAGCCCAGCCAAAGCTCTTAAATCTTATGTCATCTACAAGCTGAAACATAATAATTAAATAATCTAGACATGTTGTAAAGCTAATGAGAAATCCAAAGGATAAAATTAAAAATTGACATTAATAGGGCAGCTTAACCATATGAGGCAAAAAACAGTCTTTGTTCTTTCTGATACAATTTCTGAAGAGACACCATTTTTGCAATGTGTCCATACACACAAAGATTGAAACCTAAGATCCTGGGGAAAAAAAAAAAGAAGTAATAACTTTGGATGCCATAGACAGACAGCTCAAGGTATTTTAAGGTAAGTCTTAGCTGTCCCAGTTTGTTGTATTTTTTTTTATCTTGTAGCCACTAAATTAATTTTCTTTTCACTTCAGACATAGTCCTAAGAATTCTCTACTGTTAGGAGTCCCCAATGTGTATTTACTTGTGTGCTTGTGAATCCTGCTGCTGGCCTTGGGCCCTTCTCTGCAATGAATGTGCAAGTTTGCCCTGAGGAGCTGCGTCCCAGCACAGCATAGAGCTGCTGTACATGACCTCAGACCTGAAAGGAAAGCAGTAGTTTTACATGTGTTGCCCATGATGACTAAACAAGGTAACTTATTACACGTCTTTACTAGGAAAATACCAGGCATGGTGGGAAACAACCAAGAATATGTTCATTATTTTTGATATTAGCAGGCTAACATGAAAAAGTTTTAATGTTCAGATGCAAGTCTAGATGCAGTCTAGATGCAAGAACTAGTTTAATGAAAATTGCACATGTATACAGAAAATCAGTTCACTTGAGGATATAGTTTTCAAGTTGTGACATGCTGAAAACTCATCTGTAAAGTTCAAAGTTCACAATGGTATTTATTTTATTGCAATTTCTCTTTGTGCTATAACAGTCTGTGCACATATGACATGGCATATTCCATCCTCCTAAACTCAAACACACTTCAGGGTCACAACTCTAGGCTCTGATTAAAAGGTGCAGTTCTCCACAAATTCTTCTGGAAACAAAACAATTGATAAAAATGCTTACAGTTCAACTGAGACATAAAATATACATAATCTTTCATTGAGTTCTGCCATTCCTGTAGGAACCAATTTTCTCCTCACAACTTCCTCATGATGGGAAGAGGAGGCCCAGGCACTGATCTCTTCTCTGTGGTGACCAGGGATAGGACCACTGGGAATGGGATGAAGTTGTGGCAGGGGAAGTTTAGGTTGGATATTAGGAAAAGGTTCTTCCAGAGGGTGGTTGGGCACTGGAACAGGCTCCCCAGGGAAGTGGTCACAGCACCAAACCTGAGCGCGTTCAAGAAGCATTTGGACAATGCTCTCAGGCACATGGTGTGACTCTTAGGGATGGTCCTGTGCAGGGCTAAGGGTTGGACTCCATGATCCTTGTGAGTCCCTTCCAACTCAGTTGTTAAAGGTTCAAACACAGAAAGGTGGTGTTGGGAGGAGTCTCTCAGAGAATTTTTCTCAACATACCAACACAAAGGTTTGGGCTTGGAGTGCCAGGACTGAGGACAAAAGATGGCTGATGACTTTCAGATTCCAGCTGAATGGCAGGATGGAGGTGAGAAAACAGAACCCCAACACCTGGGGGTGGGGAGAGGTGTGTTTTTTTTTTTTTCCTGTGTGCTGGCTTGAGTTTTGGACTTTTCTTTGGGCAGCTGCAGTAAAAGAGCCATGGCTTGCTGGTGAGAGCTCTTTTTCTGGGTCTGCTCTTTGCTTTCCCCCCTCCATCTCTGGGTACCCTGAGCTTCAGACAGAGAGAGAGAGAGATAAGAGAGTCACGGCTACTTTGGGACATGCTGCAGACCTATTTTTTTTCTCTTCCTGGGGACCAACTTAGACTGCAAGGAGATTCCTGGGAATTATCACCATTCCTCAACTCCCAGGTTTTCCTTCTTCGTTGGGAACAAAGGACAAGGAGACAGAGAGAGAGAGAGAGTCCACGTGTGTGTTCACCCCTTGTCTCTGCCTCGCTGGGTAAAGACTGAGAATTCACCTCGCAGCGGGCCGAGGTGAGACACTGACACTGTTCATAAATATAAATGCACCAGGAGGAAGCTACAGATTTGGGGGTTGTTCTCTTTTGTTTTTTTACTTTTGGTGCTGGGTGAGTAGTTTGCTCTGGTCTGTTTACAGTTATATCTATATCTACATATATATGTAGCTATGTAGTAGTTAAAAACAGTTATCCTTATATCCATCTTGTAATTAAAGTTCCCTTTTGTTAAATTTAATGAGTGATGTGATTATTGTGGAGGAATCCTCTCCTCTGTTTTTTGGTAAACATTTTGGTTTTCCCTCAAACTAAGACATCAGCACATTCTGTGATTCTGTGATTATTTTTTTGGAGAAGGGATATAACTAATATACTATTAAGAACATTATATCTTATGCAATTTTGCATTTACTAATGCCTTTAAAGCTACATTTGTTATTGTAATTCAGCTCTGCAGATAGGAACTTGACCAATATGTTTGTTCAATTAGCTATCATACCATCTATTAAAATTCTTGTATTCAAACTCACTCGAGCTGTTTCAAAGGCCCCTTTGAGAAAACCTGAATAAATTAGGGAGTTAAGTGGTAGATGTCACCAAGAAGAGTGTTTGTCCAGTTGGGTCGAGAAAGAGGACCATGCTGCTTGCTTCTGCTTGTAGCACCCATGACCAAAGAGGGAGAGGATGCCTGAGGGTTTCCCTGGAGAGACTGTCAGGGACACACACTGCTGGCTCCCACCATGAGGTGTCCCCATGGAGTACTGGTGACTATATCCAAGTTCACTGTCCTTTAGATCTTGCATTTTCCCCTGGTCTAATAGGCGCTACTTGCTATGTTGTGTTTACTTGCACTTTTTCCTCCAAAAGATTGAAGCTACTCTAATTAAAAATATATATATATTAAAACCAGCATTTTCATTAAAGGCATGAAAGTCATCTTGACTTACTTGCTTTTGGGCAGATATATGCCACTTTGTTCAGTTTATGACCAAGTTAAATCATGCATTGATATGATGAACTGGGACTTGAGTAATTTCAGATTTCTTTCCTGAATATCTGTGAGATTTAAGTCATCCATGTTTATCCTGATTAGAGCACATTGGACACTTTCCAAACACTTGTTCCCAAGCACCTTCTCAGGAACACCTTCAGTCATTCAACTCAGCCAGATGCCTTGTGCCGTGCTGCACAGTAAGCCAGCATAGAGCTGCTAGCCACACTGAGCAGGTTATCAGTTAATACTTTGCGTCCTTCCAGGGACATTTTCCCCATAAAAAGATGATAATGAAATACAGGCAATGTACACTAACCTAAGTGCAAATGTAAGTTTATCTTCATCAACATATTTTCCTCAGTCACTATTTAAAACCAAACCTTAGTGTAGCTCTGACTGGCCTTTTTGCAGTGCCCATATACAAAAAATAATTACTGCTTTATAAAGATGAACTGGAACTTAATTAGAAAGGAGCTGGGTTCTATTTTCAAGTGCTGGGAGTAGCCACTGTTCTGCCAACTAACATCACTATTGGATTAGAGTTTAACATAGGCTGAGGAAATAAAATCTGTGTCCACTTTCAAAAACTGTGTTAATCAGCAGAGATACACATCCTAAATTAAGACAAATAAAATTTTTATGGAACTTGAAAAAGAAAGATTATCCACATCTCCGAAATTCTAAGACTTTCCTTTAGTCACAGAATGATAAAAACATTAAGTTTGAAAAAGTTCTCTAAGATTTTCAAATCCAACTGTCAACCCAGCACTGCCATGTTCACCACTAACCACATCCCCAGGTGTCACACTCACATGTCTTTCAAACACTTCCAGGGTCGGTGATTCCATAACTTTCCTGGGCAGCCTATTTTAATGCCTGACCACCCTTTCAGTGAAGAAATTTTTTCCTAATGTCTAATCTAAACCTCCCCTGGCCCAGCTTGAGGCCACTTCTTCTGATCCTGTCACTTGTTACCTGGGAGAAAGAGACTGAATCATAGGCTATTACTCCTTTGTGGAGTCAAAGTGCACTGCCAAATTGCAGGCTGAATAACAAAAAGCAAGTAATCAGCATTATGTACATCTAAGCCACAAAGCTACACAGAGATACTGTCTAAAAACAAAGTGTCACCTGAAATAGGACAATAATTCCCTTAAGTGAGTAGAGAAATGAAAATATTTGGTCTCAGAGTCTCTGAAAAGCACAAATGAACACGACTGTTTAACATGCATGAGTAATGCTTAAAGTATCAAGGGACTATTTGAAGGTAATATGAAGAAGATACCAAACAAAATGCATTATAAACAACAATGGCACCATACAGACTATGCTGTAGGTAGCCTCTTTTGTTAGCAAAACTGTGTACCATTTCAGAGGCAAGTGACCAGGTAAAATGGTCTTGTTAATAACAGTTGAGAACTTCAAGTCAGGAGCAGCAGCAATGGAGCATTACAGAGCATTTCTTAATGTAAAATGAAAAAATAAACAATTATTTTTTTCCTAGTCACTTGTTCTCTTTTTCTTTTAATAATGGCTGATGAATCCTTCCAAAGCAAGACAATGTAGGTGCAGTTCTTGGGAATGGCAAACAAAGAAAGCTGGCACATCTTAGCTATGCTACCTCCTTAAGTGTTTTGGTATATACTGTTTAGCCTACTACTAATATTTATGCTCATTAAGGACTAACATTTGCACTGCTACCTGTCAGAAACACTGGGCCCTCACTCAGTGTTCTGGAAGACTATGTATGTCTCTGGAAAAGTATCTGCTGTGTTTAGTCAATCCAGCAACCATACCTCTCTCTTACTGCACAGGTACAAATTAACTATGCTTGGCCACGTATAAATAATTTACATTTTAGGAAGTAGCACTGCTAGAGGCAAACAGTCTCTCTAACCTCAAGGAAGGCAAACTCCACACAAGAAAAAGAATCATCTTAATCTAGGAGACTGCTTTGTAGTTGAACCACCTAAGCTGCATTATTTTCCAGTGAGAAAATAGGCTGATAAAACTCTTCGTTTAATCAAAATATGTCACAAGTGACACAAAAATCCATGTTTACTTCCATCAGTCAGCTAAAATCTCATTCTTCAACAATGAACATATTATAGAAAGAGGAGGTTAAAGATAAACTAAACTGAATATAGTGTAATTATATATAATTGTAATTGTACTGGTAATTATTTTTCTTAATTTGTGTCTTTATCAAATGGCTGAGGAAATATTTATAATGTAATTGTTATGCACACTGGCACAATCATAATTCACACTCTAAATACAGGGCATTCTCTAAAGCTTTTCTTAACAGTCAAGTATAATCAGGGGATTGCAAAACAGAACCAGAAAAAACAATTGAGTGAAAACAGAATAATGAGTCAACAGTTCATTGGGATAATCTTACAAGGAAGACAATAAAAATGTAATTTATTAAAAACCACTGCAAAACTGTCACACTTAGTCTTAATGTTGACATTTTCTACCAAAGCAGGGTTTTTGCAAACAGGATTATTAATGATGCATCTTATACGCCAAGGAGGTCTTATTCTCTGAGGATGCTGCTATAAGGCAATGCTGAAAGGGAGAAGACAAACTTTGAACTTTTCAGTCATAAAGAAATCCTCATTTTAAATGGTAATCAAATTGCTAGGATCAAAAGGATTCAGGGTTTTAGCACTCCACTGACTATATTTTTCCTGAAATCAGGGAAGTAATTTATATAAAAATAGTAAGACAGAATGCTGAAAATAATACAAGGTAACACTGTCTTCTCAGATATGCCCAGAGACTGCAAGAAGGCCCAGCAGGGACCTGAACTTCCAAACCTAATTGGGACTGTAGATATGTACATTAATAAACAAATAGAGAAAACACAATAGACAGTATGCCTCACTGATTTTTTGTTGCCTGATGTGGCAGAATCAGGTTTATCTTTGAGAGTAAGATGCTGTCTAAAAATCTAAGTATACAAAAGTTAAAAAAATCCCATAGATCTAAAATACTACTGCTAACTATGTTTTTTCTTCATTTTAGGATTAGGGTTTATTCAAAAGTACTTAATAAAGAAGATTATCTTTCCTTTACTGTGCAGTCTGTTAAAAAGTATTTTTTTTCCTTTTTTTTCCCCCTTGCAAACTAAAACAGACAACAAAGATATTTTCCCCTATGGAAATCTGATAAACAGTACTGTCACTGCTTTATTTTTTTCCTGCAGATCTGTAATGCATATAGTAATTATATCACCACAGAGTGTCAAATCATGGTGGTATATGAAGCCATAAAGTCCTTGATGCAATTGATAACTATATGATCCAGTACAAATCAAATTATACTGTGCTTTCCTTCAAGTTTAAAAACCAAATTTCATCCTCTACAATAGGGCTCTTCCCTAGAAATTAAACTTCATTAGAATTCCCGTTTTGACTTAGGGAGAAATGAACAAGTAGCAGAAGATGGTGTCTGAATGTCTATTTATATTCAGTGGAGCACCAGAAAGCACTGCCTGATTGAATGGTGACTAAAGCTTGTAAGACAAGTTTTATAGAAAAAGGTAAACAGATTTGCCAGCCATAGCAGTTGATCCCATAAATTAGGTTACTGCAACTTATGAGACTTACTTCACTTGCATTTTACACATTGTGACTACAACTCCCCTGTCCTTGGAGTCTCAGGGGCAAGAATTTGGCTGAATACTTCTGGTTTCAGCACCATGCACTGCTTGGACCGCAGAAGCAGGCTTAAAACCTGCTACTCCTCTGCTTGTGAAAAGAAAACAGATGCGTTCAATGTTTGGGGTTTGGCCTCTTCTCTAAAAGAAAACTTTGAAGTAGAGAATTTTTTTTATGTATTTAGGTTTTCAGTGGAAACCGAACAGGCACAAGAATAGTGTAAATAATCTTGTATTAACACTTAAAAAAACCCCAGTGTATGCCTATAAATTTAGCAGTTTGAAATTAAGTGATTAATCAGTTATTATTACACACATAGTTAAGATTCACTTTATTTATTCTCAGGACAGCATCACCCAAAATCTCATTGGGTCACAAGGAGCCCTAAGACAAGCCATTCCAAGTTTACGGAGTTGATATGTTGATGTTTTCTTTAACGTGAAGTTCATCTAATGTTTTCTAAACTTTAATCTACAGCTGCAATCAATAGGCACCTCAGCACATCCCAGAGAAAGGGTGAGTAGGAAACATGGCTTCTATTTTTACCTTCTGTACAGTTAAATCTACAGACATGCTGACAGTAAGGCAGGGCACATCGTCCAGCAAAATTAGAAATAGGAATAGAATATTGTAGCTATTGCTCACCCTGACAGAGCACACTGATCAGTCTTGTTTGCCAGGTCACTGGCTCAGATGCTCTTTGCCCAGACAGAATTCAAAGGCAAAGGTTTGAAGATAGGACTTATACAGAGAATCACGAGGAACTCAAAAATTAACATGTCATGAGGCACGGGGTCCCACACCTCTTACTCTGGATATTAGCTGATAGTCTTGGAAGAAGAAAAAATTCTGAGTGTAAGCTGGAGGAAGAAATATTTATCATGCAATATACTGCATCCATCCCTATGGCTTGGATATTACTTGGTCAGTAATTTCATGAAAAGACTCACTAGTGGCATACTCTCCCTCTTGTTTCTGTGTATACAATTTTCCTTTTCATACGTATCATTTGCACCTGGAAAATGTGTTGACAGTGCAATTTGCAGACACAAATACAGTCAGTGAATATTACTCTTTCTCCACCCCCTTCAGGATATCCACATAAGAGTAAATTGGACAGACTTGTCAAGTATTTTCATATCTTTTGATATGTCACTATAGATTTAAAAACTATCTGAATGAACCCCACATGGTATTTAATGATGGTTGGGCTTTCCTTGTTAAATTCTTTGTGTACCAGAGGGAAAAAATAAATCAGAAAGGTTAAATTAATGGATTATTAATCTTTAGTTTGAAAAACAGTAGCGGTAAGAGAAGTTTACCGAAATAAGATGTTCTGCTGAGAATTCTTATGTTTGTATACATTTTTAATAGTCTTGTGGCCATTTAAATAGCTGAAGGTAGGTTTTGTTGGTTGTTATAACTGCTTCATTAACTACAAAATGACTTCAAGATTCACATTCCCACATTTAGCTCGTATTTAAATAAACCAGTCTAGAATAAGAAACCTTTCTTTATTTTAGGTTTATAATTCTGACTGGCAAGCATTAGTGTTCATCAGTCAGAAAGGGAGATTAAATGAGAACTTATTCCATATACCCTGCATGGGAGAAGTATGTGTAAATTTACATTTTTTGCACATGGAAACTGAAATAAAGCCCATATTCCCCATACTTTGACTGTAGTTATAATCTAAGTTTGATTTGTCAAATAATCTGAATTTCTGAAAAATTCATATAGTTGTTCTTAAAAGGTATACAATGTGCATAATATCACATTAAGGATTTGGTGAAAATGTTAATAGAATGCAGGTATTATAGAAATTTTTAGGGAACAGAAAATGAATGTACCTACATTCCTGTTCATAGTTCAGGTGAATAAAAACTGCAGTAGTGTTTATGCTATGGACACCAATCTTCATACAATTTATTCCATAATAAGAAGGATTAACAGAAATTTTTTAGTATGTCTGCTACAAACTGGCACACGAACAACAAGAGGAGACCATTCTCCTTTACCAAGAGAGGCATAGCACAGGTCGATTAACATTTTGCAGAGAAGCTGAACACATTCACATGTGTCTATACACATGGATGGAGTTAAAATTACATAAAAGTAATTATCTGATGTAGAAAACCTTATTTTGGAGGATTTCTGCCACAGAAAGGTGTGATTTGAACTATACTAGAAAAATGTTACAAATGTTTATCAGTGAAAGATGATTAGAGAGAACTCAATATCCACATATTGGTATTCAGCAGTGAAGGTCTGTATTTCTTTTATGTACACACATGTTTTCTTTAGTTTGATAAAAGCTCATGCAAGGTTTGTCTTTTATCTTTCTTACACAGTCAGAAAATCTATGGCAAACAATGACCAGCTCTTTATTTTGATACAGTCCTTCTAAACTAACTCATCATGATGAAACACAGGAAAAATGTATATTCACAAAACCCAAGATCTAAACATAACATGACATTAACAACACCTTTCTTTAATAGTGATGAGGACTTCAAAGCAGTTGCCTTCATTCATAAACTGACAGAAGAAAAATTTAAAGAAACCCTATCATTTGTAGGAAGGGTTGACTGGGCTCTTGTTACTTCGCATTAATGTATTGATGTGCCCAAGAGGACAGACCATGGTAAATCTGTCATTGACAAAAGTAACACACCATTTTTCTCATTTAAAATGGTCACATATTATCTATGTAGCTAACTTAAGATCAACTAAGATATCTCTAATTTAGAGTGAAACTGAGTGATAAGAAGAGTTAGATTCATACTAATCACTTTTTAGTAGTGGATCTTATGGAGAAAATCCAAGTAATCCATCAATTGCTGAACTTACAGACTGCTGGTTATCAGCATCAATTAAAAAAAATAATAGGGGCGAGCAGGAGCAGCGGGCACTACAGAGTACTACCTGAAAACATAACTGCAAAATGTCTGCCAGAAAGAACGAAATAAGAGATAAAATCCTTTTGGCATAAGTACTTTTCCTGCAACTCTGAAACATTTTATCATAAAATTCAGCAAAAATAAAGCTATTAAAATCATTTGACACAGTAATTAAGCCATTGAAGATGTCATTTTTTTGATAATACAAATGCCTAGATATAAAAAAAGTAGATTATAATAATGCTAGAGAATCCCTCTGCATTTTTTAATTCTACATGAACAGACCGAAATGTGACAGCCAAGTGTTTAATCAAATCTGTGTATTTCCTGTTTTGGAAACTGTTGCTTATATGTAAAAGACAAGAAAGACTGTAAACCCTTTTTCTCAAGAGCATCAATATTTTCTTTTTTCTTCTAAATTAAATCTGTTTGAGAAGCCTGTAAATGTTTCTTTCACGGGCTCCCAAGAGCACAACTGCCAGATGCACTCTTGCATATATTTGACTAGTAAGAAGATAAAAAGAAACAAAAACAAAATAAAAACTCCCAAACCCATGCTTATACTTCTAATCTTCAAATACAAGCCTGAGTGGAGTCATCTAAACATTTAAACTACCCTGTTTCAATATATCTCTTTTTTACCACTAGAAAGTTAGTGTTCACTAAACTTTTTTAAGAAGCAGCTCTCTGTAGCTTAGCTGTAAGTAAAATATAAGATAATATGGGTATCACATAAGAAGTCACATAATCCGAGTCATTAAATTTAAGATATTTTCTATTATTAACAGATAAATGTTTATGGCATTGCAGTTTGCTTTCTTGCCTTCTGATGTTATTGAGACTGCAAAAACATATCTTTTTCTTAAATAAGACATGTCTGACGATACTGACAAGAATAAGTCTAATCAGGAATACCTTTCAAAAATGGTTTTAGAAGCATGATTCTGAGTGGAAGGAAATCAGTAGACTAGAAAAAAAATGGAGTGAAGGTGAAGAACGTTTTGAAAAGGTCAAATCTATGATTGCCATGTGATATAAGGGGATGTCTGGATCTCCTTTGGTGGAGCCTGTATGGTAGGTTAATAGATCTTGTGGGATCCAGGAACAACAGGCTGAAAGCCACTGATTTTTAGTCCCTTCTCCATAAAATGGGCAAAAAAAGGCAAGAATAATTAACATGAACTCATGATGTTATAGTGTATTAGTACTTTATAGTAGAGGAGATGCTTCCTCATTTGTGATCAGGCATTTCCTGACATAACCTTTGTATGAGTTCCTATTAGAGGAGTACAGTTTTTCATTGCATAATGATTATTTGCATTAAGGACAAAATGTTACTGGAAATTACCTAGTACCATGCCATTTGGGAATAACTAAATTTAGATGACATTCACTCAGTAATTTTAATTGCCAGCTGCTCCACCATGCCTCCCTCTGCCCCCGGTCCACAAAAGAGAAAAAACAAATCTATACAAGCAGTCGGAGGATGGGATCTCCTGTGACAAGGGAGAAACTAAGTATTTCCTAAAAGTTCTATTGCCAAAAAAATCCACATAGAAATACAGCACTGCAATTAGCATAAATTTATTTACTTGAAGTACAAGCTGAAGTCCCTGCTAAAGCTCGAGAAGTTTCTGAACTGGACACTGACTTAAATATATATGCTTCAGTCCTTTTCTGAACTGGAGAACAAATTTCCCTCCCCACCACTTTCAGTGCTATGCACTGCTTTTTTTAAAAACCCAGGACAGTACTATCTCCTAAGTCTAAGGGTTGTTTCAATAGGAAAGGTTTCAATAGAAAAACGGCAAAACTGTTGAAACTGAGAAGGTTCAAAATGCAGTGTTTGAGCAGCCAGACAACCTTGCTCCCTCTGGAAAGGCACCCACAGCATGCCATAGAGCTTCACTTGCAAAGGCAGCAGCTCCCCATCAGCCCTAGCAATCCCTTCTAGCAAATGGGTTGATACGGGGTTCACACCCTTTGTTGCTTCACATTACATGGCAACTGAGAGGGACGTGTGAGATCCAGCTTTGATCCATATATGGGAAATTAAACTCCATCTTCACAGCTGTGAACATGCACACCCATGGAGTCTTGAACACAGATGTGGACCCGAGTGTTTCACTCAGCAGTGCACAGTCCACTCAGCTGTCAGGAATATAGCAGCCATGCACAGCAGTATCCTGCAGTTTGGACTCATTTACTCACCAAAACAGAAAATCTGTGGAAACCCAGATTGCAAAGGCTGCTTTGGAGCCCACGGTTGCAGCATCCATGCAGAAGACATTCCAGAAGCTTTGCTACATGCTGACAGGAATGACCCTGATCCAAAACTTCCAGTGAGCCATTGTTACTCATTTGCAGGTCAGAGACACATGAAGAGACAGAGACATTCACTCGTATTTCTTGAATTTCCCCGCCTGCTTCTAACATTCCAAGTCCTCCCCATCCTGCCTGAAAGGAACCCTTCTCATAGGGATGCGTCAGCTCTTGAAACAGATTTGCATCTCCCCATGTAGGGCTGACACCCTCAAAGAAGCAACATCACAGAACCATATCTGGGGCTTGGGGCTGTCACCCTTACAGACATGTTGTTTCAACTTTTCCTCCATTTTTGCCATTTCCATTCTGCTTTTTATTATTTCTGTTCATGCCTTTCTCCTGCTCATATTATCTCATGCTTTAAAATAATCCCCAAATGGAAAATATGGACACTTTGTCATGCTCATTTCCTGCCCTTATGACCTTCTTACCACTTCATCCCCTGCTTGAGCATCAGAGCTACTATAGAACAAGGAAGGAGCATGGAAACACACCTACACCCCCACGTCCCCCTCCCTCCCCAACCCTCCCCAAAAGGTTAAAACAAAGCAGTAATTGCTTTTCTGGGGAAGGAGGGAAGATGTGAGAAGGATTCCTCCCTTTCTGAGAGGTTTTGAAGAGGTATAAAGATATGCTCTGTGCAGTATCAGGCCCATGGGCAGGACATGTTGCTACCCAGGCTCAGAGATTTCTGCATACCTCAGGCTGAATTAAGTAAATCCAGATTAAACTCACTCCAAAGGCGCCAATAAAGTTTCAGCAGCCAACTCAGAACAATTTCAGCATTGCTTTGTAAAGTATTTAAAACAACCACACACACATGTCAGAGGACCCAGAGCACATAAAAACTAGGTTAAAGTAATGTTAAATATCTAAATTGACCCCCTGATACTAGCTACAGCTCTTCCATATGTCTTCTTTAGCTCATGCTTTTGTCTCTAAGACTTCAGGAGTCAAACAAAGAGCATTATACTAATTTTATACTATACCGTGGAGTATTTACAGCAGTTCCTGTTACTAAGAACTGCCTGAGGTAAAATGAGAGAGCAAAAGCTTTAATTCCTGCACTTTGAAGTAAATCAATTCCTTAACATTAACTGAACAGGATTTGTATATTGTAAATATTGTCTGGGTCAAAAAGTCAGTCTCACGCCTTTACATCCAGTATCAAGATATCCTAAGTACATAGTACAAAAGGTAAAGAAAGAAATGTGATTTTTATGCCAAACAAGTTACCGTTATTTTTCCTCAAATGTCAAAACAGGTTAATCAATCACAAATGTAAAAGCTACAAACCATAATTAAAAATGTGCCATAAATTTATCAGCAAAAAACCAATTATGTAAAATCACAATACCTGGTGCTAGAAATTCACAAAGCCTTTTAGAGAAAAAGTTGGGAAAATATTTTACATTGTAGCATTGTAGCTCTCTAGAAGTTTATAAGGTTTATAATGTTTATTTCATAATTCAATAATTCGATTCTAGTTATATATTGGGATGGAGTTTCCTAACAATACAGACACATGCTTAAGGTGCTTTTCATGAGCCTCTCTGCACTGGACATGTGGCTACATTATGCTCATGATTACTGCTGGCTTTCAATGAGACTTGGACAACAAAGGAAGAAATACGTTAGCTTGGTTTGGTCTATTTCCAAGGGAGAGAATCCAGAGCACAGTTAAAAACTCTTTGCATTTCTATTTTTTATTAATTTCATTTTGCTGAACATTTCAAAAAACCATGTAAGATCCACTAGTACTCCTGCCTGAGGAAAACACCTCCCTCTGTATTTATTTTCATACTGTAGATTGCAGCCTAGCACAAAGCCACTTCAGGAACGTGTGAATGAATAGAGGTGGTGCTGGCTGACTAACAGAAGCCACCTCTACCAACTTCATTGTCTCTCCAAAGTTTTGCACATATTATTGCTTCTCTTTGGGTGACTTCCCACTAATCCAAGTTAGTAAACATGTTTTTCAGTATCTGGTTGCACTTTACAAGCATTTATCAGAGGCACTGCTTTCAGTTATCTCAGATTCAGCATTAAGGTGAACCCCATGGTGACTGAAATCAAAAGTGATGCCCTCAGGATACCATTTGGGTCGCTGACAGACAATTTTCAGTTTATTCTGACTATGCTGAGTTTTCAGGGAATGAAACAACTTAAGTATTAAAAATAAATAATTTACTGGAATTAGAGTGCAAAATGACATATGAATGCCTCCTTAATGATGGGAGTTAGAAAAAAAAAAGCAAGTCTTTCCTTTGCATCAGATACTGAAGAAGGTGGCTTGCTGCAATGCTGGCTGGCAGAAAAAAACATAGCAAATGTCAACTGCCACCTTGGAAGTCCTGAGAGGTAACAAGACAGACTGCGTGAAGCTTTCCAGCAGATACTTGCACATCAGCAAAAAAGGGAAAGAATAACAGGTTAATTTAACCTTCTTATATTTACTCAAAGAGGGGAGAAGTCCCCTTTTATTTCTTCACAGCTCTTGTTTTGAAAAACAGTTGTAAAAGTTATCAGAATTAAGTACTAACAATTAAATGAAAGTTACACCAGTTAAATGAAAGGATTTTCTCTGCCTTTCAGAGAGCAGCTGTATGAGAGTTCTACATAGTTCTTCTCAATGACCTATGGCCTCTCATTTCTGCAGGACATGGTGACACTGGGGGCTGAGGGAAACAAGGAGACTTGCTCACCCTCTTATTCCTTGTTCAGGCTTATGAGTCCCTGTCACTGGCTGCAACAGGTCTGTAAGGTGCAGAAGGCAGTCTCATGGTGCAGACACCTATTAGAAATTAGATGAAATCCCTCATCACTTCTCCAAGTATCTAATCTGAAAGTCATCACTGCTGTTTCAAAGAGTGTTCAGGAATTTTACAGATTTGGAAATTCCTCCATTAGTGGTTCTGTTTGGAGATATCTGAACATCACAAAAATGTGACAGGTTAATATTTAAGTCCACTTACAACATTAAAATAATTATGGACAAACGGACAGAGTCCTTGTGTGGATCCAGTGGACATATGCCAGACTACAGGGTGAGTTTCTACATAAAGATTGTGCTCTTCTAAACAGTTCAGTCCCTAGGTCATTTCTCAGTACTACAAAGAGCTTCTGTGGAAAAAAACAGCACCTGTCATTACATTCTTTCTTTCTTTCTTTCTTTCTTTCTTTCTTTCTTTCTTTCTTTCTTGACCGAAACAGGCAGTCATGCTAGAGACCCTCAAGCAGAAGATCATCTATTTTTGCCAAAGGATTATTGAGCTGCTCCATATTCATCACTCAGTGGCAGGATTTTGTCTCAAGTCCCTACCTTTCTGCCTCCACTTCCCACTCCTTCCTTCCTTCTCTTCCCTTCCCCACAGCATGCACAAACTCAGCATGCAAGTGAGAATCCAAACCATGTCACTATACACATACCTGCATGAGCATGCGCAGAGCTGTCCCAGTGATTTCTAGCTACAGCATCAAGAATAAAGAAACCTGCTTTGGTTAAGTACAACACATCATAGACTGCAAAAGTGTGCATGTTGCTTTGGGACTGTCAAATCATTCAAGCAGCAGAGACAAGAGCCACTAAAACTCCTCAGGGACAAAGCTTTTGAAAATGCATTTGGAACAACATCCAATGCACTAGATATTTCACATGGGTAGACGAAGATGCAGATATCCAATTTAGAGATAACACAATAGCTCCTTTTCCCTTAGTCATAAATTCCAGGATGATCAGATTCTCAATAGCACTTCCAGATACAAAAGAAAAATAGGGCAGATGATGAATATTTTATCGCTGAATTCTTGCTATACATAATCATATTATTTTATTATCTCATGTTGTGCAGAAAAAAAACAACATGGGAAATGAAGCTAGATTTGTGAATGATAATAATAATTTGTCAAGCTGTTTGATACAAGGATGAAAATACAATAAACATGATTTTAAAAGCTGAGATGGGAAGACTGGCTACTGACAAGAAATGGGAAAATGTGGAAGTGATTTGAGGGTATTAAAGAAATGTAAGAGACTGTGACACAATAGTTTATGTAGCAGGAACAAAAAAATAGACTACAAGAAATACTAGCAAAAGCTGTATACATTAAGAAGAAAGGTAACCATTTTGAAAGTCCTAGGAAGGAAAGATGAATAAACTGTATGTTGTTACATGTCTCCATGTCATGTTCCACCTTCACTTAGAAAAAGCTGTTTCCTTAGTTGACTGGTCTTGGATAACGTGTGAATGGGGAATACCTTCTACTAATGATACTCAGATACACGTATTCAAACCCACTTTTCCAATGATGTTTGCCAGAGTTCCTTGTGAATTACCGTGTGAAATGACATGTTTCAGTGCATTGAATCCAAATGCTAATAACAAACTGTAAACAAGATTTATTTCTTAAAAAAACCCTCAAAAAACAACAAACAACAAAACACCCTCCCCCCCGGCAAATTCAGAATAAAACCTTTTGGAATCACAAACACATGTCGGAAGACAGAATGCAGATGGAGATCAGCAGTGGTGCATAAAAACAATAACAGAAGCACAGAGGTTGGAAAGGACCCCTGGGAATCTCAAGTCCAACCTCCTGCCTAAAGCATGTCCACCTGGAGCAGTTTGCTCAGTACCTTCTCCAGTTAGGTTTGGATATCTCCAAGCATAGAGGCTCCTTACTCCAGTTTGACAGGGATAAAACTGGACTAGAGTTGCTGTTTATATGCAAAACAATGACACAAGTGTTTCAGTCACTAGCAAACAAATGGAAAGGTAATCATTAGCTTTGGCCACAGTGACCTAGCATCCATTTGAAGTGTAATAGTTCTGTTCCTAACTGCTCTGCCTCTGTATGTTATTACCAGGAAAACACTAAAAACATAATAAAGCAAAACCCCTAGCAGATGAAAGAAAAAAAAAAAGGATGACAGAGCTTGGAGCACATTGACTGAGAATGTCAATGTAATATGTTGTTTTTATTCTTTTCAAGGAAGTGGTTATCCTCATTCTTGACTTATCACTGAAAACTTCAAGCTTCTCCAGGTAGGACTTTAAGCCTCTACAGTTTGCTAGGGATTATGGACAACATCAGTAATGCTTTAAACATGAACTTTTAAATATTAGGTTTTCAAATAACAACCAAAGGATTAGATGAGGCCAAATATAAATATTGACCTATGAACAATGACTCAGACTGTCTGTGTGACACTTTGTTGTTTACTGGGAACTAGTATCCAGCTGTCAGATTTGATTATTTTAGTTAGTATCCCTCATATAAAGATTGGACACTCTATACACAGCCTGACTTAGAAATCAAATTCCTTTGTTTATAAATCTGTAGTAGAAGAAGGTTAAAGCAGGCCCTTCTGATCCAGTAAAAAAAGCCCTTGAAAGAGTGGGAGCTGCAAATACCTGAAAGGTTTATTAATTGATCAACCTCTGAATATTCTTGAAAAAGATACCAAAGAGAGAGTACCCCTCAAGATTCCCACATACCTCTCCCCTGTTAATTAAAAAAAATATAAAAGAAGAATCAAGATTTAAAACACATTTTGGACATTTTTATCTGCTATGCAGTCTCAGGAGTTGTGTATCAACTTCCTCTAGAAAAGCTGCTCAGAAATTGGAGCCAGCACAGGTCAAATTAAAGCTGGTTTTCTCCTTGGCTTGCAGGTGATGCAAGAGCACCCTGGGATCCCATGATTTCTGTGCCTTTTCATCCTTTCAGTGAGTGCAGCACTTCAAAGCCTTTTTGGTTTGAAAAATCAGAAATACAGGTCAGAATGCTGATGTTTCTCTGCTGTTTTTATTTCTAAATTAAAAGAATAACTGAACATCTTTGGTGCCAACGTGCAATTCTGAAATAATGCATGGCCTCATATGGCAAGAGCCAGGTGAACGCAGCCAGCCTCTGTGTTTACCAGTCCAGAACCAAAATGCCACAGCAGCCTTAATAGTACACACCTAGAAGAGGTGAAAATATGTGAAGCATCATTTTGCACTACTATATATGCAGTGAAAAGTCGAACATGTACATCATGGGAGATGCAGGACATCTTGCTTCTAAATACACACACATAAACCATTAAGAGGAATGAATGGCCTTTTTAATCATTTCTCCTTTTCACCTCTAGCCTGTCCCAAGGACTATCATTTTATATATGTTTGTGTATATATATATATTTATTATATATGTACCTATATATTTTATATACAGATACACATATATACATACACACAAAATGTGTGTGTGTGTGTGTGTGTGTGTGTGTGTGTGTGCATTTGTATGTATATATTTAATATTTGTTTGAATACTATGAGATAAAGCCCTGGAAGGAAGAGGGGTCCAAGAGAGCTGGTTAAGATTCAAGGATTATCTATTTCAAACCTAGCAGCAATGTATCTCAACAAAAAGGAAGCCTGGCAAAAATGCCAGGAGGCCTGTATGGATGAACAAGGAGCCCCTGGATAAACTCAAAAAAGAAAGGAAGCCTAATGGGGGTAGAGGCAAGAACAGACAGATGAGGAGGAATACAGCAAGATTTTCTGAACTGCTAGAGATCAGGTTAGGAAAGCCAAAGCCTTGATAGAATTAAATCTGGACAGGAACATCAAAGGCAACAGGAGGAGCATTTGCAAGTACATCAGTGGTAAAAGGAAAACTAGGAAAAATGTGGGCCCTCTCCAGAAGGAAACAGAACACCTGGTTACCCAGCACATGGAGAAGACTGAAATGTTCAATGACTTTTGGCCTCTGTCTCAACCAGCAAGTTCTCCAGTCACACCGTCCAAGTCACAGAACGGAAAGGCACAGAAGGAGATCAGATTTAAGATCATCCATGGAACCTGAAGGTCCACAAGTCCATGGAACTTGATGAGATGTATCTGGGGGTCCTGATGGATAAAGTGGCTAAGCCACTTTCCATTGTATCTGATAAGTCATGGCAGTTTGGTGAAGTTCCCATTGAACGGAACCCGCATTTTAAAAAAGTGAAAAAATGAAGGCCTGGGGAACAACACACTCGTCAGTCTCACCTTGGTGCCCAGCAAGGTCATGGAGCAGATCCTCCTGGAAACTATGTGCAGTACACACATTAAAGGAAAAGGGTGCCATCCAGAGGAACCTTGACAGACTTGAGAGGAGGCCTGTTGCAGATCTCATGAAGTTCAACAAGCACAAGTAAAAGGTCCTGCACATGGGTCAGGGCAATCCCAAACACAAATACAGGCTGAGTGGAGAATGGATTGAGAGCAGCCCTGGGAAGAAGGAATGGGATGTGTTGGTTGATGAGAAGCTCAGAAAGCAAACCATGTTTGGGGCTTCATCAAAAAAAGCATGGCCAAAAGGTCAAGGGAGGTGCTTCTCCCCTTCTACTTTGCTCCAATAAGACCCCACCTGGAGTACTGCAACTCTGGGCCTCCCAGTATAGGAAGGACTTGAAGCATTCAAGTGAGTCCAGAAGAGGGTTATGAAGATGCTCAGAGGGTTGGAGTACAAAGACAAAGCTAAAAGAGTTGTGGTTGCTCATCCTGGAGAAGACAAGGCTCACAGTAGACCTTATAGCAGCCTTCCAGTACCTGAAGGAGGCCTACAAGAGAACTGGAGATGGAATTTTTAAAAAGGCATGTAGTGACAGGACCAGGAGAAATGGCTTCAAACTGAAAGAGAACAGGTTTAGATTAGATGTAAGGAAGAACTTTTTTACTGTGAAGGTGGTGAGGCACTGGGAAAGGTTGCCCAGAGAAGTTGTGGATGCCCCATCCATCATGGAAGTGTTCAAGGCCAGGTTAGATGGGGCTCTGAGTAACCTGTTCTGGTGGGAGGTGTCTCTGCCCAT
The DNA here is from genome assembly GCF_047495875.1 of Pithys albifrons albifrons. Classification (NCBI taxonomy): domain Eukaryota; kingdom Metazoa; phylum Chordata; class Aves; order Passeriformes; family Thamnophilidae; genus Pithys; species Pithys albifrons. The sequence goes on along the minus strand of NC_092461.1, from coordinate 17,999,106 downwards.
GGCAAGGGTTAGTAACTAGATGATCTTTAAGGTCCCTTCCAACCCAAACTATACTATGATTCTGTGATTAAATACTGATCTCTAGCATCTTTTTGTGCAAGTGTGAGACAGGAAAGAAGGCCCTTAACTGCATTTATGTCAGTTCTGCATGGCATGAAGGAGAGAGGCAGAGAGACCCAACATCACTATGAGTGGCACTTCAATGTGTTAAGGGACTGGAGAAGCTTATCCATTGCCCTGCATTTCCTTATGTATATATGTTTGACCTCCTCCTGTTCCTTTATTTTCTGTAGGAGAGCTTCACAGATTCTTCAGAACCTCAGTCAGGGAATAAGAGCACCACAAATATTTGTTAAAGGTATTGTATCTTACCTCACATGTTATTTTGATAAAGTTTCTCTTGAGAGTAAAGCATGCCACCTTCCCAGTCAAATAAATAGTCCTTACTTTGCAGTTCCACTGAGGGCCATTACAGTGTGTGATCAACCTTGGCCTGACTGTGCTGGGTGCAGAGTTTCAAAAACAAATCAAGGTTCCACTGAGGTGCCTTAAATATAAACTAAAAAAATGCATGGACTGACCTTTTTGTCACTGAATGAAGCCTTGTATTTTTACAAGTTGTGACAAATGAGATCAGGAGAGGAAGGTAGAGATTTCAGATGATGTTCTTTAGATAGGAAAAAAGACTACTAAGATAAACTGAATTAGATGTGAAATACCCATCCAACTGCATAAAAAGCAGATGAGTCACAGCCCAGTGCATACAAGCCTAAGATTTGTCTGATACAAACAGTATCAGAAAAAAAAATCAACCTGTTTTGTTAAACAAAGACTTACCTTTCTGCTATCGATTTCCTTGGGAAATAAAAATCCTCTCCTGCAAGGTAGGCAGCTGCAGTTCCACCTCCAAAATACGTTTTCCTCAAGAAGGGAGCAATGCAGTTGTTTACCAATAATGCTCCTAAACCAGTTGGGAATCCAAAGATTTTATAAAACGAGATGGGGATAAAGTCAGCCTGATGAACTCCCAGGTCTAATGGAGAACTGCTCACGTATGAAGCTGCATCTAGAAGAACAAACCACTTCCCCGGTATTTCGATGGGGCGGAGTTTTCCAGATTTTATGTCCTGTATCCATGAAAGGGGATATTTGGTACCCGAAAAATTGCTCTGAGCTGGATAAGAGAAAAGATGAGGTGTCGAGCAGTTTTGTTCTTCAGCTGGTAACCTGCTTTTTGCTAACAAGATTTCCTTCGGTTTTATTGGAACAGACAAGACATTCTTTGAGGCAGTTATCCCCCTCATACCCACCACAGATGTGTGGCTGTCAGTTAGGTAACAAAATCGACTGCTGGGTTGTTCTGTGCCTTCAGGTATCCAAGGGAATGATTCTGCTATCAGTTTAAGTGCAGCTGTGCATCCAGAGGTGAAAATGATGGTGTAATCCTCAGCAGTAGTGTGAAAGTGTTGCAATATTCTGAAAAAAAAAAAAAAAGAAAAAAGAAAGAGTTCCATTTAATTCCTGATTTTTCTTTTTTATTGCTCTGTCATGTATTTTGGTTTTCCTCAGAATAAATTCTTCTACTCTGACACTCAATATGAATAGAACTAGACAGGTTTTGTCAAATAGCACAATAAACTTCAAAAAGAGAAACCGAATCATTTTGCCCACAAGAGACTCTTTCCAGTGTTTCAGTGAACATGGCTGTGTTCTCAAGGATAGAAGCCAATTCTTCCTGGCTCCAAAAAGAGTGCCCAGTCTGGTCCCTCAGCGGGATCAGAATCAAGCCTGCATATAATAAAAATTACACTGTCTTTGAGAGAGACCAGTTTTATTTGCAAACTTGTTAGGGTTTTCCGTTTACCAAGTATTTAGAGCACACAGAATATGTTTCAGTTAAAATAATCTACTTAAATAATGGGCATCCAAATTCAGGGTCACAGTATTCAACAGGGAAACAGCATACAGCTTTGCTCCTCGCTTATATTATTAACAATAGAAACAGAAGGCAGTGAGAGGCAACATATGCTTTCTGTGTGCCTTAAGGACATAAGGCTGTAATCTCTGTCGTCCTCAAAGATAGTGCAAACCAGACCCAATCTAATGTCTTCCAATGAGCCAGACTGTGAAAAGCAAACTGGACCCTTGAGACATGTCTACACTACACAGTCTTTGATGCCTTGACAGCCCCTTGTTGGCTCTAAACTACCTTTTGTGAACATCATCTAATGCACCTTTTGGTACCCATGGTAGTTTGTGCATCTATTACTGTTTTGCAGTGTGCAAGATGGGTCTTTTCAGAGGCTGAGGAACAGCTTCAATTCAGTTACCTTTCTTACCTTTTTCACCTGGTGAACTTTCTCTGAATTAACATTTATAAAACAGAAAATTTAACAAATATCTGAGAGACATCAGCTTCAGTGCACTAAGCAAAGCAAATAAAATTGAACCAGAGAATACATGTTGTGGCTAAGAAATGCTCTTTAAGCAGCTCCAATTCTGATCTGTGTAATTCCAAGGTACAGACAAGGAATTGGAAGAGTCTATGTATTCTGGTTCCCAATGTGTAGCATTAAAAATTTGCATGTTTTATATAACAGGATATTCCCTTACTAGAACACAGAGAAACTGAAGACACAGAAGCATTTAAATGTAAGTAGTACAAAAGGTTGTGTGATAAGTCCAAGCTAGGAATCCTGAAACTAAGAACAGCAGTGAAATTCCTTACAATTTTAAGATTTTAAGAAATTTTAAAATTTTCGGACTGTGTCCAATCTGAAACACAAATGCTAAAGGGAAAAGGTGTCAGAGCTGGGTGGTGGGTGCAGCAGTCAAATACTAAACACTAGAAAAGAAACAACTGCAATTTGTTTGATGATTTGCAGTAAAAAAACACCTTGCAAATGCCCACTGAAATGATATTATTAATACTTTTCTTGGTTGAAGAAGACTGATATTGTACTGGGAAGTACAGAATACAAGAGATGGATTGCAAGGCCCAAATGAGACTCAACTTCAGAATTTAAATTTTTGAAAACCGATGCAAACAGTAGGTATTTTATGTCTTCTGTAAATGAAGAAAGAATTGCAGTTTTTATGAAGGAGCAGGTTTATGCTTTAAACATTCTGAGAAACCTTTTGAAAAAATTCATAAGGATCTTTCTGAAACAGACCTGCCAGGGGATATTTGCTGGAAACAGGCACAGCTCCAGGTATAATTTTTAAAGACCATGCTCATGGAAGCCTAAGTTTTTCATTAGACTTTAGAAATCCTCTTAGGGATAAAGACAGGAACAAACACATAAGTTTTTGCATTGGGTATTGAACTGACAGCCTCATTCATTGCTGTGACCTGCTCTCTCTAGTCACTGAACCGCTCCCTTTCCTTGCAGCAAGAAGTACAGCCTTTCCCTCCATCACCTGCATTACAGCTTGTAGCACATGTATGTGCTGTGTAGGACACCTGACTGAAGGACTGAAACCCTCAACACAGACAGCAACCTCTGTTGAAGTTAAGTTAGCTGTAGGGTTACCACTCTGAACCGGGCCCTGAATTTCAGTCCTGGTATCATTCTGCCTTTACTCTTCTTTCCTCACATTCACCTAGATACAGAACAGATAGAAAGAAGGGAAAGCAAGAGTCCTAATTTCTTCTTCCGGGTTAGAACAGATACTTTTGTTTCTAGGCGAAAGGAATGGCAGAAGGTGGATTAGTAGGGAGGCCGGGTCTTTGTGGCTATAGACAGAAATTTTTGTATCTATTATTTGATGTGACTTATTTTTGTATGCCCTGCAGTCATACACTGATATAAATAAAATTATGAAACGGTTGTGCAACTCCAAGAAAAATGAACAACAATAAGGTATCCAAATTTCTATGTTTTTACCTCTATGAGCACTAGGCCAAGTTGCGTATTCACATATACGTGCACACATACAATACCTTTCAAGTTAAAAAACTTGGTGATAAGAGCAAGTTCTTAATATGCAATGTCTTTTCATAAGAGCAAGCTGACAAGAGCAGCAACAAAAAGCACACCAAAGACTGTTATCAAGTCTGCATCTCTTTCACTCTATGATTTCTCTGCTCTCCTCCCCAGTCAGCCTCCCTGTGCCACAGAGGCTCGGGGAGGTGAGACACACCTAGGTAGAATGACAAATTTTGCTCAAGAATAACAACTACAGTTCTCCATAGGATTGTACTTGCTCAATGCAGTACTGAATTTAACCAAAAGACAGTGTAAAATGGCTGTAGTTGGGATGCATGAATAGTGCAGTGGTATTTAATAATGGGATGCTGTTGTAGCCCACCCATGAATATCAGAGCCAGTGAGTACTTTCATTAAATATTTTCACCATTTCACAAGACAATAAATACTATTTTGAGTTGTTTAGGCTCACAAATAGTGACAGCTCTCTATTTAATTCATAATTGAGTAAGACAAAGCTTATTGGTATTTTAATTATATTTAGATTTAATTATCTCAAATTCAGAAATAACTGAACAGTTCTGAAATAAAATCTGATACAACACTGATATATTTATCTATTCAGCTCAGTACTAGAAATAAATTTCACACCACAAAAATCAAGCTTTAAGGTTAACTTTTCAAAAGAGTCCAAATAAATTAGAGGCTTCCCCCTGCCCCCCTCCCCCCCCCAGGCATTTAAGTTCCTAGAGCCAGAGAAACAGATTCTTCTGTGACTCAAATTAGGTACCCACCGCATTTTGGGTCTTCAAATACCTTATAAAATTGCTATGACTCCAATATTTGCAAACGAGATGGAATTTTTTAAGTCAGACTTACATTTGGACTGAATAATTCCTAACCCTCAACTCCCACCCCACCCCTCCAAAAAGATAAAAGAAAACAAAACCCCAAAGAAACCCCCCCAAAAAAAAACAAACAAAAAAGAAAAAAAAAAAAAAAGGGAAAATTAAAATAAATAAATAAAGCAATAGCAACTGCATTCAGGAAATTTCCTTCTCCAGAATGACTTCTGATGTGGAGAGCAGAAAAGCTGCAAGCAACTCAGAATAAGGTTTATAAAATAAATACCACAAACTCCTGAACTAGAGCAGCATTGGCATGATAAAATCAGAGTACTTAGGGATAGAAAACTGCAATACACCTCAATGACTTCTGCAGCCCACAGTTCTACATCCTCAGTTTTGATATGAATGTTGGGAAGCACTGTCTATTACACACAGAATTCCTGATGCTGTCTGTCTGTGTAAGACATACCCCATTACAGTGAAATGCAGTTATACTCTGGCAAGATTTATAGCTGTATATAAGGTCATTGTTGGCAATAGGACTAAAGACTTGTGGTAGAAAACTGATAACTTGATCTGCTATAACTCACATCTGCAAACAGCAGAGGCATTTTATAGTATTACAAATTTCCACTTTTCAAAGGACATTTTGTAAGTAACAACTAAGAGGGTAATTGTTTCATTAAACATATTGATACAACTCTGCCTTCTCTTGGGAGATGTCAGAAAGGCTGAGAAGCTCAACCCAGTACCTTTCTTTCAGGCTGGCAAGGTGAGGGAGAAAGCTGCATGTTCCATCTTTGCAGTACATTGAAGACCCACCATGACAAGCCACCTCTTTTGCTCCTCCTCTCCCCTCCCCAGGATCACACAGACCATGAGCCTGTCCAGAGACATGAGAGTTTTGTGTCTTAATGACAACAGTTGAGCCAAAATGCCTTTCCATTCTGAAGTAAACATTTGCATGGAATTTCAATTAATCTTGAACCCAAACAAGCCTGCTGCTGCCTCATTTTATATGTGTGATACACACATAACCAATAATGGGCTTTATATTTAAAGATTTCTATAATCAAGTCATGTATTTTGAGGGAGTAGTCATTTTATCTAACTTAGGTAATCCAACAGACTGAATTAATAGTTTAATTAGAACTATCACTCCACAGTGCCACTGGCAGTTTTGCAGAAAGTAAAGGCTACTATTTGTTCAGCTATTTTAGAGACACCGTTAGACAAAAGGAACAGTCTCCAAAGCTGCTGCCCGACTGCCAATACCTCATGCAAGAGATCCCATGTCCCTCCTCATCACCAGCTCTTTCTAGCTTACAGCAGCAGATCAGAAGCAGAGCTCCCACAAATGTAGGCATTGTACATTACAGGGTCCCAAAGTTCAGTTGATGGACATGGCTTTTCTTTCAAGCTGCTTGGCTTTATATACTTATAAAATATGTTTTATATCAATTTCTCTCTATTCAAATCTACCATTTTGCAAACAGTCGTAAAAAGTGGAAGAGCAACTCCTACTGCTAGGTTTGTTTTCCTCCACACTTTAATTCCAATTGGTGCAAACATTTCAATTTGTAGTTGACAAGATCAAAATATAGCCAAGGACTTTTTGGTTTACATGTTTTATATTTCTATTTACATTTTTATTTAGATTGTGTATGATTTTTCATAAATATTGCCAGCGCAATGATTTTCTAGTTAGTAGCTCACCTATCTTAAAAAAACCCCAACCCCTTATGAAAGTTTAAGCATTTTCATTGTAACAAGAGATTCAGATTTGAAGAAAGAAGCATAGTTATTTATTCAACAGTAAAAGTTTAGGTAGCACTTTATAAAGGAAATTTTTCAGTTGCTCATTTATATCTAAAAAATATTCTCATAACATTTTTCCAGTGCCATGCTACCCATAAACACAAATACCATTTCTTGTATTGAGAGATGCTTACCTTGGGCCTCAGCAATTTCAGCACATTGTTTTCTGCTCTATAGAAACACTGAAAAGATGTTATATGTTGTTGTTTAATAGGTTTTTTAAGAATGACCATTTAAAAAATTACTTCTGAGACAGAAAACAGATTTTTTAAAATTTAAATTTCATAACTGGCATTTTAATCCTTTCTGCACACAGGTGCAAGTGACAGGCATAGACAGTGGCTTCATATAAATTTCTGGGTAAAAGCATCTTAAAATTCCTCATTTATTAATGAAGGGTCAGCTTCAGCTGTCAAGGCAGTCCATTGAAAAATTCCCACCAACTTCAGTGAGGACTCAGCTCTTGTACACTGCTGTGGCTATTACAGAAAGCAGGACCCACACCCTGCTTTTAGGCTTAACTTATTGTGCAGCAGCAGGTTTTTTGCATGTTTTTCTCTCTATGTATATGGAGTAAAAAGGAAAAGAAGCTATGGCTATCCTCATTCAAGCCAATGCAGAAGGATACCATAAAAAAGGTGCACTCCTTAACATACAACCCAAATTTTCTTTAACTTCTGTTGCTGACAGAAGTGACAGCTTACAGCTATATCCATGAGGGGAATGTTCTGGTTTAAAACACTAAAAAGACAAGCCTTCTAGGTAGGAGATGTCTTATATCTTATTTGGTAAAGAAAAGGTCTATTCAATTCAGTATGCCACAGCATAGGGTTATAGTCTCATTGTGAATTCCCATTCCAAACAAAAGCAAACTGAAATCTATAAATATTTTAAAGAATCAAACCTATTTTAGCATGAAAAAAGAAATCTACCAAATCTGTCTTCCTCCAGCAAAATATTAATCTAATGAGAAAAGCCCTTGTAAAGTTTCATGTTTACACATGGGGTTTTTAAAGCAATGTTTTCAACAGAAATCTATACCACATCATCTCTGCAACCTGTGCAGCTAATCCAGTGAATGTCCACCAAATTAAAGGATTTGCTCATACATTAATACCCACATGAGGAAGAGCACTGGGATAAATAATCCTTTACAGCTCTCTCTCAGAGTTTCCTCAGTCAGACCCCTTTTATGTTTCAGTTTCCTTTCTCATACTGACAGTGCACAATTTTAAATCTTTCAGAGCACATGCTAACTGTGAAACAGCTGCACGATGCCCTATGTATCCTCGCTAGTTATATACAGATAAACTTCTTTTCTGACCATTTTCCTTGAAAGGCTCTCATTCTGAACCTGGTTTCTTCCCATTGCTGCTTTGACAAGAGTGATTCTGATCTCAGCAATTGAAATGACTGCTGTTTATCTGCTCCCTGGGTGCAAAACAAATGATTACCTGGAATGCACTTCATAAGCTCCATTTGACATAAGAAGGTGATGGCAAAATCCCCCCTTTCTATTTGAAAATACTCCTTTTTTTTAGGCATTCATGCTTAGCCATCTGAATTGAAGCATTGTAATCCAATACACTTATTCTCCCATTCAATTTGCTGGAGACACCAAGGAAATACCTGTTTGCTTACAAAGGGATATAGTTGGTTTTCACCAAATATATCCCCCCTCCCATCCCACAAAGCTGGAAACACGGCAGAATGCCTGGAGTTTCCCTTGCACAAAAGCTGTAAAAGAGCAGGAGCAGTTTAATGGCCACAAAACATCTTCCTGCAGGAAAATGTGCTTTCATGAACAAAGCCTATGAGAAGCACACACCCTGAGGGAGAGGTGTTGACACTCATTATTCATTAGAAAGTGCACATCCAGAAGATGTTTAGTGTCTCATCCAGCACACTGACAGAACAAACTACAAATAAGGGTGGTATTAGGCACGGTATATAATCAGAAGAGCAAAACATTTGGAAGGACTCATAAAATCTGATACTACAGGCTACCTGTTGGTACAGTTTGTTCTAGCACACAACGATAACTCCTCTCACTGACAGAAGCCTCTAAGACCTATAACTTTCTGGACATGGCAGAAACCCCATAGTAACTGTTTTCTTTGAAATTAAATGTTATTTTTCTGTGTGGAGAGGGAAGATCAATAGCTACATGGTTTTAAAACCACTTTGTGGATATTTTTTCTGAGTAAAATCAGCCAGAACTGTGTACTCCAGTATTTGAACAACTGCCAAAGATTTGTAAAAACACCCATGAAATCTAGTATTTTCATTAATTAGGACACAAATGACTCTGAAAATTTAGACCACAGGTTCTTCAAATGAAAATTCACCACTTGCTATTCAAGTTGATCAGGAAGGAAATGGAAAAAATAACCCATCTTTTAGCCAATGATTTAAGGTGGACTAGCCATAAACAAATAACTCATGAAAAAATATGTCCAAGGTGTATTTTCACAAAGTAACTGCCAAATAGAAAACTACAAATTAATATGAATCAGTTTTAAATAATTCACATATTAGAATTCAAACTAATTTTGCAGCAAATCTTAGGAGTCACTCTGAGGAAGCAAAATTAAAACCAAACACAGGAAGATTTTGTACATGGACTAGCATATTGCCTCAGTTGTCTAGATAACTTCAGCATGAGATGTTCTCAATACAGTATTTTTTTCCTAAGTACACCAAACAACTAAGGTAATTGTATTTTCCCTTACCAAACTCTTCATACCTATCATGGACCATAAATTTTATATTTAGACATCCCCGAGCAGAAACAAAGGATACAACAAGATTTTCTTCAATGGTGAACACTTGAGACAGCACAGTTCCAGCCAGAGGTATCATTTCTACCATTAATAGGTTCAATATCCTATTCACAGGCTACATGAAAAAATTAAGTGGTGTGCATATGGAAATTCATATCACTGTAAGATATCTACATTGTGGACATCAGAACACCTCACCCAAAAGCTACACACTCTACAGCAAGAAGCTCATCTGACCTAAGCTAGAGATCTACTTTGCGCTGAGATGTCTCACTCTGGACGTGTCCAATTCCTTCCTCTGAGTGCCAAAGGCAACTAAATGACTCGTGCACCATACACAGCTACACTCATCCAGGTTAACCTCAGCATCTTTGAGGACAATCATCCCCCTTCCCAGTCTTAGTAAGTCCTGATCTCTAACCTTTTCACACATTCTGAGCTCCTGCTGGGGAGACTCAGTGCTGCAGCATCTAATTAATGCTCCAAATGCCAGCAAGCATTACTGAAATGAAGCCTTCTTACCTGCCCCAGAGATATTTGCTGGTAACTGGTCAAAAGTTACTACACTTGCTTTCCAGTTCTTGGAAAGTGGAGTATAACGGTTGGCTATTTTCCAGCATCACAATTATAAACTTGCAATAAAAAAAAATAAAGAAGAAAAAAAGAAAAAAAGAAAAGAAAAAAAAAGAAAAGAAAAGGAAAGAAAACACCCCCCCACACACAAACACATAACACCAAAACACAAAAAAACTACAAACAAACAAACAAAAAAATTCCCACCCATAAAAAAATTACAAAGCACACCAAGGTGTTCTGATAGTTCCACACTCTCAAGTTTTTACAATGGATAACTTTATAAGTAATATCAGATAAGAAATTAAATATTCCTTAGGGTGTTAAAAAAACTTGATAAGCTAGCTTTGTGTTGTTTTTTTGCAATTTTTTGTTTTTGTTTTAGGAGCTTTTTTTTTGCAGGGGGTGAGTTGTTTTTTTCATAATTGCCATTGCTTCTAATCCTTTTTATACATTTTCCTTTGTTCAACTGTTTTTTAATGAAATTTGTTTCTAGATCAGGTTTGGCCTTTAAACTGTGTACTTCTGTGATGTCTTCAGCTATGGTGATTTGTTTTGCCATTTGTAGTGGTTTACAACCCTTTAAAAAAACTACAGCAATTTTTTCCTGAAACAGTGTGTCCATACCACAGACACTCCGACTCCAGTCAATCGCTTTTCTCTGTGGATGTCAGAGAATGGACAACCAGTAACTCTCCATGAGTTTACAAAAGGGATTTTCTACAATGTAACTTTTACTTATTTGCACATTGCCTGGTATTTCAGACTGTAAAGAGTAAGTAACAAACTATATCTTCAAAAGCATAACCCAGCCATTCTCATACTACCAGTTAGCAACCATTAGGCTTATTCTGTGGTGCACGAGTCAAACACAGACATGTGCTCACTGAGTCTTCCATTACTTACTGAGTCATTTTGGGGTGGCATTGCCTGGGACTAAGGTAGGTGTAAAAGGCAGCAGGAGATACCTGTGTAGAAGAGCCTGCGCAACTCCCATGTGTTGGTGTTTCTCTATGCCGGCTCCAAGCAAGTCCATCCCTGAGCCATCCTGAGTGCCAGAGATGTAAGCACAGCAGTTGTGGCAAGGTGTGCTGGTCCCAAACACTCCCACGTGGCTAACAATCTTTTCCCACCATCTTCTTTTTGAAGTTGAAGGAGTCAATCACCCTTACTTGTGGTTATAAGAAAATGGATACATCAGAGTCTATCGCCTGTCAAGAGCAGAGCTGTCTACCTTCTTTCACCACTTGGCAGACATCATCCCAATGCTGACATCCATCTGATGGTTTCTACTCTGATTTCTGCTCTGAAAAAAAGTCTCAGTCCTAATTTTGAAACATATCAACCACAAATAAAGTGTGATCACATCTGTGATCACACATGTATGTATTGCCAACTCTAATAGCAATACATTTCCCTGGAAAAATTGCAAAATACAAGGTGAAAGGAAACAAAGTCAAAATGTTTTCATATCTGAAGGAGTAAACTACCTAAAATAAACCCACAATGGTGATGAAGTACTGCGCTCCCAAATGGCAGAAGCTCCAAAACTGACCATTTCCAGTATAACCTGTTAGATCCACCTCTACAATGTGTTGTAACAGTATGACTGATGCTCTAACTATAAAAAATCATTACACCGTCTGCTAGAGCCTTCTTGCTCAAGTGGAAAAAAATTTATGAAGAAAGGATAATTTCTTCCAATTCATAAAAGGCCTTACAGTAAGTTCACATTTACTTGAGAAGCAATTAGGCCCAGAACTTCAGAGGTACTCAGGTGCTTAAGTGGGAATTACATGATTTTGTGAATCTTGGTCTCAGTTACTATGGTGACAGGGACTATGGCAAATACACATAAATAGGCCTTATTTCATTAAGGTAGCTTTTCAAGGGATTCAAAGCAGTGATGTATGTATGTATTTATTTATTTGTTTGTTCAAAATACATAGTGGAAAGAAATGTTGGAAATTAAAAAATACTGGTAATTTGTTTGGGAGAAGCCCAAGAAAAATAAACGCTCACAGTCTTCAACACTTTCTTGTCTTAGCAGTCTTTATTTGGTAAAAAAATAGTAGAATTGCTAACAGGAGTGTCAGTTTGTAGCACCTGAGATATGACAATTTATAGCATAAATGCCTGAATGTTACCACTTATACAAAGAAAAGGCAAAGAATTTAGCTTGTGTAAGGGCTTCAGACTGTAGCTTTCTAAGAATAGCAAAGAATCAAAGTGCAGTGTACCTTGATTGCTGCAGATAGCAGTGGTTGTACAAGAGCAACCGGATATGCGCAAGTACATTGCAATGCTTGTGTTTTTCTCACCTGGGTTTCTGAGCATCAGAAACCAAGTACACTGCAAAAGCACGAGGGGAAAAGAGAGATCAAGGGGAGAAAAAAGTACCTCTAAGTTGCTGAATTCCCCAATTGCTCAGTTGTTACTCAATATATTAAAGAAAAAAAAGTGCTTACTGAGTTACTGTACAAAATATATAAACTTTTTTAGCACCTTTCTTTGGTTTCTCCTTCAAAGAGAAACAAAGATACCTCTGTTGATCATAAAGGAATGAAACTTTGTGGCAGATGTATATCTTTTTCTTCCTTTGTAATATGTCTGAGCAATATCTGAAAATAACAGTAAGCTTAACCTCATGAGAACAATAAGGACAATAAAGTCACAAATGGTCTCCATATGTCCATGTGAAGTCTTATGCACTGAACAAAGTAGATATCACAAGAGCACAAGGATTTTTCTTTCTCTGAAATTGACAGTCAATTAGCTTTGGCTAGGGAGCACATAGAAGCTCTGTTTCTTTGCATAGCTTTTAAGATGTTGTCAAACTTTATTCTGGTGTGATATTCTTTCTATTTCCATGCCTTTTTCCCTAGCTTAAAGGGTTGTTTGTTTGGGTTTTTTTTCTCTGTGCATCCACACAGATGTGTATCTAAGCAAAACAAGATTTCTGTTTGATTTTGCACCGTGCAGTCTACATGGTTGTAATGTGATTTTAAGGCTGTACTTTAAACCTTGCTGATTCTGCAGCACACACAGGCTTTCAGAAGGTGATCAGAGTCATCCTGAAGTTCTTTGGGGAATTTACTTTGTAATGTGTGCATACAGTGTCTCTTTCAGTGGGTGAGCAGAGCTTCTTGAATAGTAAATAATTAAACAAAAACAATGACCAAGTGTGCGTCTGTTCTTCTGGTTCATGGTAAGAGGAAGTGAGATTCTAGGACAAGGTTTTGGGGATGGGGTTTTTTAAAGCTCAGTCCTTATCTTTTAATCTTATCACATTTTAGGTGAAGCATGAAAACAATGGAAACAGTTACAGTTTTTGAAAAATTTACACTTAAACGTGGAATAATATAAAAATAATAATTGAAATATTTTATTCGTAATAATATAATATAAAACATGGTATTATTATTAGAAGTTAGTATGTGAAGTTATTTTTTATAAAAATTAACCTTGAAACTTACATTTGAAGAAATATGTAGGCACAGAGGTCTTGGAAGATATCTGCACTGCAACTTGAAGGAATATTATAAAAAAAGTACCTTTTTTATGTAGAATCTCTCTACCTATGTTTATTAGAGACCTCCAGAAAAGGATATTCATGCAGAGAGAAACAAAAAAGGCTATGCTAAAAAGCATTAAAAATCTGTTCAACAGCTCCCCCTGTACTGCCAGCCTACGGGGCAGACTACTTTCACTTTGCTGCTTGACCCTGTGGTTAAACAAAAATAGTCAGTAGGGCTCAACATTGAATAAAGAACTATTGAATATAGTTTATAAAATTATGATACTTATGACATTGGAATAATTTGTGGGGGTTGAGGAAGAAGGATGAACGTGAGAAGCTCATTGTGTAATATCTCTGTTCAAGAAGGTTTTTAGGTATGTGTAATTGCAGACAAATTGAAAACAATGGGTAAACATTGAGAGTTAAAGACAAGCTTAAATACTCTTCTGAACTGAGGCTTAAGCATGAAATAAACCTGCAGTACACTTGTAGTACAGATATGTCATGTCAATGCTCCTTTTCTAACTTTAGTGAAGTGTTATGGGTACATCTGCTGCTTTCAGTGAAAAATAGACAGGATTTGAAGTGATAGCTGTTGCTGCAGGAGTTTTCTGTAATAGCTGCCAAATGGGAGGGAGGAGGGGCAGACAGCAGCCAAGGAAGCGGTAACCTTCCTGCTTCAAGAAAAGATACAAATCAATCAGTAGCTCTATGCAGGGAATTGGAGATCCTGCCCAACATCTGTCAGATGAAAACTGACACACTGCAGCAGAATCTGCTTTATTACCAACCATTGTGGGTGTTCTGCCTTCAGAGTCATCTTCAGAGAGCTATATGAAGTTTTCTACATTACACAAAGGAGGTGTATCAGCAGTACTGCATCCCTACATGTATTTGAAACAATAACTCATAAATAAGTATAAACAGAACTTTATATCTTTCATATTCCTTAGTAAAGATCTTGTTTCTGGGTTACTACAACCAATGTGAAACTTTGATACAAGTGGACCTCTAACCAAAATTTACAGTGAGTGCACTAGAAATGGTGGTGGTTGTTTCAGCAGGAGTAAAGGTTTAGAGGGAGGTCTCAGTAGAGTACAGAAATTGCCCAGCTTACAGTAGTGTGCAGAAGCACCTTTTTATCCTCAGGGGCTCCCTGGGAGGTGCAACATCCTGGAACAGCACTGTCCACTAAGTGAATCTGCTGCTTCTGGTTTCTACTGTTTTACTGTAAAGGTAACTATTGATTTTGGCTAGTGCGAATGAAAAGGTGAACAAAATACAACTAGCTTATTTTAGAACCTTTAGGATAGAACAGAGGGTGCAAAGTGGGGTATCTTACCTTCCTACCTCTATGTGTGGGAACCTTGCCAGAATGTACTGACATCTCAGCAATATTTCTATAGGAGCAGTGGTCTAAACAATATGGTGTTACAGGTGAATGAATCACTGAGTGCTAATTCCCACTTCCAATATTTTGCTGGTGAGCCTGATAGCATCTCTAATGAGCTGCAGAATTTGAGCATCAGAAGTAAAGTGGCCAAAGCTACTTTGAGCCACACAGACTTATAGAATCATAGAATCATTAAGGGTGGAAGAGACTTCCATGTTCATTGAGTCCAACCTGTGCCTGAATACCACAATGCCATCTACATCTTAGCGCTAAGTGCCACGTCCAGTCATTTCTTGAACACTTCCAAGAATAGTGACTCCACTACCTCCCCAGGCAGACCATTCCAATGCTTAACCATCCTTTCTGTGAAGAAAATCTTCCTCATGTCCAGCCTGAACCTCCCTTGGCACAGCCTGAGGCCATTTCCTCTCACTCTGTTGCTGTTTTACTGGATCAAGTGGCTGACCCCCACCTTGTTACAATGTCCTTTCAGGTAGCTGTAGAGAACAATAAGGTTTCCCCTGAGCCTCCTTTTATGCAGGCTAAATAATCCCAGCTCCTTCAGCCACTGCTCATGAGATTTACTCTCTAGAACCTTCACCAGCTCCGTTGCCCTTCTCTGGGCACACTCCAGCTCCTCAGGGTCTTTGGTCCAGAACTGGATCCAGTACTTGAGGTGCAGCCTCACCAGTGCTGAATACAGAGGGGCAATCACTGTCCTGGTCCTGCTGGCCACTCTATTTCTAATACAGGCCAGGATGCCTTTGGCCTTCTTGGCCACCTGGGCACACTGCTGGCTGATGTTCAGCTGCTGTAGACCAGCACCAGCAGGTCCTTTTCCACTGGGCAGCTTTCCAGTCATTTTGCCCCCCATCTGTAGTGCTGCCTGGGGCTGTTGTGATCCAGGTCAAACACTGGCACTTTGCCTTGTTGAACCTCATACTGTTGGCCTTGTACCCTCAATCTGGTGTGTAATACCTCTTGTAATACACACAGTGTCAAACATAGCATGATGAGCACTTGTTTAATGAATAACGTCTACACATCTCAAATGAAAGTCTGATTGATGGCTGCCCAATCTCAACAGAGCAAGGTTTTGCCTAATAGTTTGACCTAATCTGCTTTCTTGCAGGTTTTGCGCAACAGGCTGTAATTATACCTTTATTTTTATATTGTTATGAAAATATTGTTATGTAGAGAAAAAGCAGAGTTTCAAAAGAATGAAACTGTAAGTTTTAAAATGTGTGCAATTCTTGCCCTTTCCAAAAACACGTTTAAAAATTATGTATAATGAAAAAGAGTCCAGTACATCTATAATGTGAATGAGCAGCAACACATAAAGTATCTTGTACCTATTGCATTTAATTGTCTTTGAATCACAAGCAAAGTACATTTGGAATGAGCCCTTCTGTTTTTTACACCAGACCACTTACTGTTTCTGACTCCTTCTGTTAATACTCATAGGTAACTTTCTTTGATCACATCTCTTGACAATTCATGCATCTACCTTTGCTTTAGGGACATGCAGTGTTGACTTGCAGCCAGATGGTCTAGACAGATGATTAAAAAGTAGGAAATGCTACACCCAGAGCACTTATCTCCTGCTGCTCTGTCACATTGAACAAACACTTAATGAAATCTGAAGTGTAATAGCTAAAAATATATACTGCGGTACAGTGGACTTTCTCACATCCTTCTGGGACTGGTCTTTAAATATGGATTTTGAAAAAAAAAGTTCCCTTTTGCTTACATTTCTGGACAAATTTCTAGTGAGCTGATGACAGTCAGCTGGGCAAAGAACATAATTATTTATTCTGTGTCGAGAACTTCATATCACTTATTCTGAAAATTGTCCATAAAAATTAGACTGTTCTTCAGTATGGTTTGTTACTTACCAAATAATTTGCTGACATCCTTTTTGGAGGGAATGCTAGCAAGCAATTAATTTTGAGATCTTGCAATTCAAAATTTGAACCCTTTAATGAGATATAGCACGTATGTTAAACTTCTGCCTTTGGCCTTTAGAACACAGCCTTAGAATCAGATTTCTAGTGTACAATTACAAGCTCAGTATTTACCTTCCTAGAACATTCTGTAACCACTTCTGCTTGGTCTACGTTTGCTGGAATGTTTGCAGAAAGCAATGTACAAAGGGCACAGACATATGTATCATGAGTTTCTTTAGAACTTTGAATAAATATTCATCAAATATATTCAGTTTTCATTCTGCTCCTCATGATATTAGAAGTTACCAAAGCTAATATCAAAGCAACAGAGGTGTGATGAATCTTCAGAAACAGTGTTGAAATTACGATAAGTAGAGTTTAAAAGTAGAGACCAGAAAGAAAGGAGATTTTAACCGAAAAAACTTTGTAAACTCTTGGAATTCTGTTCTCCTACTTCATGCATATGAAATGTGACTAAATCATGCTGGAATCTGAGCCCAGGACTGTGGAAAACAGCTTTGGTAGATCACTAAAACTGAGATTAGATCTTACTGCTAACATCCCCTCTGGTTTGTATTTGAGCATAGATCACTTCCACAAGAACTAGTCTATTGTAATGTAATGCTGCAGAGTAATGCAGATTGTTGCAATTTCTAGCTGTTGTGGAGTATATTTTCTCAAGCCATTAATAAGGTTTCCCAATTTTGATGAATTTATAGAATGATTAGATTCACTAATGCAAGGTGGTTATATCAATGTCTAGTGTAAGATTCAGTGAGTTATTTTTTTCCCCAAAGGGTTTCATCACTGTACAAGGTAATGCATGAATGTACCTGGTCTTTTGTTTTAGCCTGAATACACTTTCAGGGCTTTGGGGTCTCAGTAGCAGTAAAATCTAGACTATATTTTACCTTGAAATTTAATCAAGAGTAGAGGGCTTCCTTTTACACAACTGTATGGAACGGTATGTGCATACACTGACAGGAATTGCATCAGTGTTGTCACAACTATAGGTTCTGCTGCAATGACCACACATTTAAACATAAAACCAAGAAGAATAATTAAACCCTTTCCTAAACAACAAAGTTAAGTAGTCTTGTAATGAGGAACAAAATGTTTTGTTTGTGCATGAACATGAGCCTGAGTCAGGCAATTTCATTGTACCTGCGTGTAATCAAGAATGAGTTTTCCTGCTTTTCTAGTTCAACACATGTAGGTGTCAACAGGAGAGCTGAAAGGCTATAGTGCAGCTTTCAGTTTTCAGCTGCAACATGTTACTTCACTTTGTTGTTGGGTTTTTTTAAGGTCGCTGGTACCTAGAATGAGAAAGAGAAATTTTTTCCTAAGTTCTTAACTGATGGTTATCCCATTTAAAATAACACTTCAAAGAAATAAATATGATGAAGGTTATTTCCATCCTGTTTGAGGTTTTGGGGTTTTTTTTTTAGTTTTGCTGTGTAAAAAACCTTGAACTTAAAAAGTCAACTTTATCACTGTTTTGAAGGTGTGATCTGTGGTTCTCTTCCCACGAGATGCTGAGTGTTTTGTTTCAGCTGAGCACAGTGTGTCATCCTGTGCATGGCAATATCCTACGCATGTGAGTAGTCCTCTGCTCATTTTGAGAATCTGTCCCTGATCCGACTTTTTTTGTGGCTATGCTATGCGGGGTGTCGGAAACAGGTTCCTAAGTATTACTTCTTACCTGTTGTAATTGGCTCTAGTGAAGTTACAGTGATGAATTTGCTATTCAGAATATTTCCCAGAATACATGGGACTTAGGTATTCCCATATATGGACTGACCATCTCATATCTGTATTTCCTGGCCTACTGGGTCAGGTTTGTATCTCCTAGGAGCTAGATAGTGACAAAAAAGAGAAATTCAGGGTAGCCACTACATTTTCTTGCTCACGTTTTCTGCCTAGCAGCTTTACAAGCTGAGGATGCAGTATAGAAGTATTATAGGAAATCATGGTTGTTAATAAACTTTTTTACTTCTTTGATTTCTTGAGGTTTACAAAAAGGAAAGGTTTATTTAATATGCGTCTTCTGGAGTGACTTTTCAAATCAATAGCAGCTTTAATTTATATCAGGATAAAAAAATCGGACACTTTAAAGCAGCATTACTTACTTTCAGTTTATAATTTTTGTGTCCATTTTGGTTTCACAGAATGATTCTCTGACAATATGGGAAGGATTGGACCAAGTCACAAATATTTCTCTTGGCTCCCTCTCACATCTGCAGTGACTGATTCTTGAGTTTGATTCATATTTTCTGTTCAATTAGTAAAGCAATGGTGTTTATATGGTGATTTTGTGATCCTTTGGGTTTTGTTTTAAGTTCCCTGTATGCTGATTTCATTTTATGAACTCCTTAGCATGCTTTTATTTTTGCTTTTTCCCTGATGTGTTTGTTGCAGATTGTAACCAGGTTCCGTTTTAAAGCAAGCCAAGAGTATCCCTTAGCAATCACTTATGCCTTGTTGCATCCGTCATGTGTCAAACAGTTTCTCCCTCAACTGCCAGGAGCACTGGAAGCACAATTGTCAGGATTTAAGGTGAATGAAGAACAGCTTGACAGGCAGAAATGATGTTTCCTGTACGAACAAACATCCATTCATAGTTTCTGGGAAATCTCAGGGCTCTTTGAGCCAACACAAGAACATGGTCCAGTGTGAACAATGTGCGGCAAATGCACACTGACACCAAGAATCCTTTGCTCAGCTCAACAAACAAACAAACAGGAAAGCCTTTCACTCTTGAGTAGTTCTGTAATTATGGTCACCAGGATGGTTTCACTAAAAATTCATGGTATTGTTTTTTCTAACCCATACGCAATCAAATAGCCTACTATTTTACCAAGGTATGAGAGTCCTGTAGGTTTCAGGAATTCGTGTGCCAAGACTTACTGGCTGTGCTCTTCACATTTTTATCACTACCCTTCAGAGGGGTTTTGTGGTTTTGTGTAAAATGCTTCGATGCTCTTCCTAGAAACCAAAATCAGAGTAATGCTTTAAGGGAGGCATGCCATCACATGAAAAACACATGACAAATAAACAGTGTCCAGCAGTCTTCCAGATTTCACTCTTGTGGTTTTACCCCAGGGCAAGGTGAAGTGCAAACTGCTGTTCAGGATTTATCTAATTTGCTGGGGTACATATGCCGTGTAAAGTAAAATGCTGTTGAAATGCATAAATAGATTTATGTAAGTCCTCAGTATTTTGAAATCAGACTGAGGTGATTTCAGATTAACATCTTCATCTAAAGTCATTTCCAGACAAAGATTTAGCACTTAGCTTCAGCTAATCTACATTTACACAACTTACTATAATGTCCCAATGCATGCCTGTTTCTATCTGCCTACAATGAAAAAATTTCTAATGTAACACATTTTCCCTAGTATGTTTTTTTCTGCCTTTGACATGACTCCCTTCTCCCACTCTCTGTTGTTCCAAATTCTACTGCCAGAAACAGTTTCCCCCTTTGGCACTTTGGCCAACTCATTGCCCTCAAGTAGCCTTCCCCCACCTCAACCGAATCAAAAAGAGAATTCGGTCCTCCACTGCCAAGGTTTTGACTCTTGACTCTGTGCTACAAATCTATCACCTTGTGCATTTTCAAATGGACCCTTTCCTGCTCTCCCAAACACAGCATCCACTAGTGGAATATTCTTTTATGGATATTTGATTACAAGTCTCTCTTGTTGCATTCCACTCCCACAACTCTCCAGAATAAATATACTTTCAGCAAGTGGGGCACTAGCATTGTTACTTCTCATGTTGCTCTCTTGCCTTCTGTGCCTACTGTGCTCCCAGTTTCTGCTTTTAAACCTAGACAATAAAATTTCCAGGAAGGAGACTACCTTCCCCAGACATTAGCTAACACATCAAGTACCAAAATATGCATCAGCTATTTTATGCACTAGAAGAGCAGAAATATAAAGAGACATATGGTAAACATTTGTACCCTTAATGTTTGAATGCAATCCAAAATGCATATAAAACACGAAGATTTTGTATGCCTGATTTGGCAACAATTCTGACATTTAGGCTTAAGCAGTATACCTCTAACACTTGTTAATGTTGATAATAGATTAATACATTTAACTATCTTTTAATCAATTATATTTTAAACTGATTTTACTTTAGCTGATAATTTTATTGAAGTGATTTACCCAAGAAATCACAAAGAGAATATGTGAAAATGTAGATCTCCTCTCTTCAAATTACTATATAAAGCCTGCCTCTGTCAGCAGCACATTCTGAAATGTTTCACAATCAGCATGATACTGAAGACATATTTATTAGTACCCGCAAAATAAAATAAAACATTTTTATGCGAAAGTTACCCAGAAACCTATTTTTTTAAACCATGAATCTTAGCAACATCTTTGCTCTTGATATCAGAAAGCAAGAAAGAGAAACTATTAAGATGAATTATTATAAAAGAATTCAGTATTAAAAAAGGAGTAACCAACAAAAATAACAGACACACAAAAAGGAAAAGGTTCAATAAGAAAACTTCCTTTTGAGATTACAGCATAGTGATTTCAAGTGATGCATTATTTTCTTTGGAAGTAACAAATGGTACTGCTAAAATGAGACATCCATAGGGAAAAAGGAGCTTGCTAATGATAAATTATTGTTATATAAGAACAACCAGATTAAAAGAATACTCCTTTAAAAGATACACTTTTTTTTGCTGAAAAGATAAAAATACCATCAGAATAAATATTCTGCAGAACAGAAAACCCTATCTCTTCCAAGAAGCCTCTGAAATACTAAGCTATTATTTCTAGACACCAGATGTAATTAGAGTACAGCCCTTTTAAGTGCAGTCTAAGCTTGATTAATCAATAATGTATCAACTCCATGCTCAGAATAGCAGGTCATTGTCACCAGGGATTAGCAGGTATCACATCTAGGAAAAAGTGAGCACAGAACATTTACAATTTACCAAATACATAATGGACCAAAATACACAGCCTGTACAGATTCCAGCATCAGCCAAGTCCAGTCAAAGAATAACAGAGCACTTTTTTGCTGAGTAAGGCCAAGCAATTCTGTCAAATGTAGGCAGTTAACCAGCTCCTAGCATCAGGGGCTTGGTTAGCACTATAAAGTTTTAGTGACTGAGTAACAGTCCCTTTCAGATAAAGATGTTGTCTTAGTTTGAGGGAAACCCAAATGTTTACCAAAACCAGAGGAGAGGGTTCCTCCTCAATAACCACTCAACCCTTATTAAATTTAAAAAAACCCAACTGTAATTAGAAAATGGCTATAAGAAGGATAACTGTTCTTAACTACTATATATATATACACATGTGGATATAGATATAACTATAAACAGACCAGAGCAAACTACTTCCCCAGCACCAAAAAGAACAACCCCCAAAACTGTAGGCTCCTCCTAATGCAGTTATATTTATGGACAGTGTCAGTGTCACACCTTGGCTGGCTGCGAAGTGAATTCTCAGTCTTTTCCCAGAGAGGCAGAGACAAGGGGTTGTTATGACTCATGTGGTGCAGGATGGAGCCATTTTTCATGGGGGAGGAGCAGACTCTCTCTCTCCTTGTCCTTTGTTCAAAAAGAAGGAAAAAGCTGAGAGCTGACGCGTGGCGGTAATTCCCAGAAATCTCCTTGCAGTCAAAGTCGGTCCCCAGGAAGAAAAATGGTCTGCAGTGTGTGTTGAAGCAGCTGTGACCCTTCTCTCTCTCTCTCTCAAGTTCAGGGTGCCCAGAGATGGAGGGGAGAAAGCCAGGAGCAAACCCAGAAGGAGCTCTCACCAGCTCAGCAAAACAGTGGCTCTTTCCCAGCAGCTGCCAAAAACAAAATGAAACCAGCCCACAGGAAAAGTCTCTTCCCCTTCCAGGTGCATTGAGTCTGTTTTCTCACCTCCACCCCACCATTCAGTTGGAATCTGGTGTCATCAGCCACTCCTTTGTTCTCAGTCCGGGCACTTCTACTCACAAAACCTTTGTGTTGGTAGGGTGAGAAAAATTCTCTGAAGGACTCTTCCCAATACCACCTTCCTTTGTTTGAACTTTTAACAGATGTAAATCCACAAAAGGGAAGATGAGCTAACAGGATGCCCTGACAACCAAGAAAGCAAGTAGCATTCTGGGCTGGATTACCAGAAGTGCAGACCATCATCCTCTACTAAGTGACCACCAGAAGCACTTCAGTTTTGGGCCTCCAGCACAGGAAGGATAAGGATCAAATGCAGTTAATTCAGTGGAGGGACATCAAGGTGGAGCACATGAGCTGCAGGGGTTTTAGCCTCTGGAAGTGAAGACTTCTGGCTGGGTGGGGGGGTTGTTCTAATAGCAGCCTTCCACTACCTGTGAGGAGGTCATTAAAAAGACAGACAGGCTCTTCATAGTGGTGGTGCAGCACGAGAATGGGTGGCAAAAGATAATAAATGAAATGAGAGAGGATCAAATTGGATAGAAGAAAAAGCTTTTTCCCAATGGGGACAGCAAAGCAAAGAAACTGCCTCTTGAGAGGTATTCTGCAGACTGGAGTTCTTGGAGGTTTTCAAATGGGTATGCCTTTCAAGAACTGAATGGCTTTCACCATGTACCAAATACCTTCTCTTTCCATTCCTAAGGTTCTCCACATTTAAAGCACAAGGGATAACTGATATTTTTTGCTGTTTTATTTTGCATGGCAGAGAAACAAGAAAGCAAGAAGTAGAGCAAAAACATCCCCCAAAGTAGATGGTGCTTTCCTCTTAGCAAGTGTGAAAACTGGTTTGATATGTCACACAACAATAAAAATAAAATGGTTAACTCAGAATTAATTAAGAACCTGAATTCTGGCTGCTAATTTTCAAAGTGGACAATGCAAGCCACTTGTTTAAAAATATTTTGGTTACAAAAACATAAAACAAGTCAGAAATTAAAAAAAAAAACAAAAACCAAAAAAAACCAAACAAAAAAACCACAAAAAACCAAACCCCCAAACATCTCCATACTGTTCTTCTTTATGTTTGTGTAATTAAAAAAAAAAACAAAAACCAAAAAAAAAACCAAAAAACCCAAATCCTGCTAATATGTTAAAGGTTCAAACAAAAAAATGAGGTGTGTGGGGAAGGGGTCCTTCAGTGAATTTTTCTCTCCCTATCAACACAAAGGTTTTGGGAGTTGCAGGGCCAGGACTGAGAAAAAAGGAAGGGTTGATGACACCAGATTCTAATTTAATGGTGGGGTGGGGGTGAGAAACAGATCTCCAGCACCTGGGAGGGGGACAGCTTTTTCCCGTGTGCTGGCTTCACTTTGTTTTGGGCAGCTGCTGTGACTAGAAGTCAATGTTTGCTGAGTTGGTGAGAGCTCCTTCTGGCTAGCATTGCCCCCTTTTTCCCCCTCGATCTCTGGGCACCCTGAGCTTGAGAGAGAGAGAGAGAAGGGTCACAGCTGTTTTGGGACACGGTGCAGACTTTCTTTCCTGCAGACTGACTTTGGCTGCAAGGAGCTTTCTGGGAACTACCATCACCTCCCAATCCTTCTTTTAACAAAGGCAAGGAGAGAGTCTGCCCTTCCCCATGGAAAAGGTTCCATCCTGCCTCCACGTGAGTCATACAGCCTCTTGTCCCTGCCTCACTGGGAAAAGACTGAGAGCTCACCTTCCAGCCAGATGAGGTGTGACACTGCCACCTACAGTCTGTAAATATAATTACACCAGGAGGAAACTACTGTTTTGGGTTGTTGTGGTGCTGGGGAAGTAGTTTGCTCTGGTCTATAACTATATATACAGTAGTTAAGAACAGTTAACCTTCTTATATACATTTTCTAATTAAAGTTCTTTTAAGTTTAATGAGGAGTGAAGTGGTTATTAAGGAGGAGTGCCCTGTTCTAATGTTGTTAAACACTTTGGCTTCCTTTAAACTAGGACATAATAATAAAACACTGTCCTGAACAGCAGTTCAACATGTTCCTAGTTTTAAACATGGGCTTGTGTGCCACTGAAGTAGAGACTTGAGATTTTAATGGATGCTTCTGTGTTATCCCAGAAAGCAACATATAAATGGAATTATTTTCTGAAGTGGAGGCCTGACCTTGTTTATCATAAGAAAAGTTAAAGCTGGCTAACAGCAGGTTATTAAAATCTGTCCATATCTGTGGGGGTCTTTTTGGCATCTCCCACCAGAACTACCCACAAATCCTACAGGAGAAAAGAAAAGGCAGCAAAAAGGCCAGTGGATCTAGCCTTTCAAACCAATGTATTTAAAATAATAAATTACTTTCTGTTCACCTCTTTCCTTTCTTATGGCTTCAGTTCCATCTGCCAAATACAAAATCCAAAGTAATGGGTTTTCTAAGGCCCGAGATTCATCTGTTAGTATATCTTTCTTCCTTAGTCAGTCCTTCAGAGGAAATAATTGTTTTGAGCTAATAAAACAATAAAAAATATGCCACCAACCCATATTTTGTATAAAAGCTTTTTAATGTATTTTTTCTGCTTCTCAGATTTCTTTGTATCACCTTTGTGTATGAGTATTGTAAAAATTTGAATCCAAGTACAAAAAGCATGGCAATTTTTGCATGTGTAAGATCCAGAGTTCTGATAGCAAATGAATTTTTAAATACAGACCATTACAGATTTGCAAAAGCCAGAAGAACTTGTCTCTTTGTGTAGTGAGGAGACAGACTAAAAGTTCGCATTCTAATCAGTCTCTGAAATAAATTTTTAATGTTTTTAACAATTTTTCAAGGAAAAAGAAATGGATGTTTTTACTGCACGTTGCATAGCTTTCTGTGAGACAGCTTATCAGTAGGCATGATTGACTGAATTGGATTGTTGCTGCTCAAACTGAGAATAAATTCGGTTGATTTTAACTCCTAATAGCACTTAAAAAGTCCTGGTTAATTATAGTTTTGCAAATGTAGAGAACCGTCATGCAGAGTTCTAATGACACTAAGCTGTAGTCATATTGCACTGATAGTATATTGATTAGAGAAATGCTTTACACAAAAAAAAATGTACCTGTATGTAGGACAGAGTGCTACAAGAAATATTGGATGTTCTTTCAATATAACTAGGAGAGAAGCAGCCAAGAAAATAGTAAGCTATATTAAGGAAAACTTTACAAGAGATGGCACACAAAAGACTTTTTTAAAAGAATGCCTAGAGCAAACACCACATATTAATCCCCAAGTCACCTCCAGTTTACAGACTTGTACAATCATTAGGAAAAAGCACTCTGATCAAGGAAATGACTCTTTATTTAAGGGATTCAACCAATGAAGTTTACAGGTTCAGATTTTACCTAAGCAGAAATCATGCAGGTCCAGTCCTCAGATCCAACAAGTCAAGCACAAGTTGTTGGAAACAAACCCCGCCAAACCCCACAGGTACTGACATTGCTGAGAATGTGGCTTTGATTTGTACAGGTAAACAAGAGGCAGAGTTATTCTGCAAGTATCCTCATTATGAAGATTAATGAAACAGCCTCATTAGCACAAGGTAAGCTGTGTCTTCTGAGTTCCAAGAAAGTTGGACAGTTAGGAAGTCAAGGAAGAATACAGTTTAGCTGTATGTATTTTTACCTTTGGAATATATTATTTGCTTTTCATTAAGTAAAAAAAAAATTTAAAAAAATCTACACTTACAGAGACATCTTGGCACTGCAATAAATTTCAAACCACTAGAAGTCTCCCTTGTGAGGAGTGGGGTAAACCACTAAGTATTTCACCAAGGGTTTTGGCAGCTGGACTAACAGGGAGGTACAGGAGTACAGGATCTCATAGAAAAGTTCAGCCCAGAGAGGCAATATCTCTTTCTGTAGCAAATTTGGTTGTGTAGTGAATATCAAAGATGTTTATTTAAAAATGCATTGTTAATGCCACCAGAAGTTTGTGTTAACAACAACATGCTTTGGAAAGCAACATGTTGAAATTTTAAAATTATGAAACCCTATTTCACTGTATTCTTTTGCAGCTTACCTATAATCAGCATAGCTATTTACCCATGTTTAATTAATTGGTAGTCCTATTCAGAAATGTCAGCAAGAAATATTATTACCCAAAAGGAATCACATTTGTATAACATTAAATCAACAGCTAATTAATGTAGCAAATAATAATTTTTATTATAATCACATAATCATTCTAAGTGTATTGGTTACAGCAACAGTGAATTTTATTATAGATACATCTCTGTTTTGATAATGTTGTTAAAACATAACTATCTTGCTGGCAGTTTCATGTATTAGAATATGGAAAAGCCTAATATCATGTTCTTCCACCTGTTTGGGTTATGATATTCATTTAGTTGAGCTTTAAGTTCCATCCCTGGAATTACCATGAGCAGTAGCTGATAAAGGAAGAAAACAAGACATATTGATGGAAGAGAGAGTAATACAGTACCACAAGATGCTCATGCATAATACAAACAAGCCGTTTATTTCCCTCAAGTAATAATAAAAAGGTTCATAAAGTTGCTTATTTTTGCCGTTGTGCCTGTAGAGCCTATTTTAGTACACGTATATGTAGCCAAGAGTCCTGCAAATCTTCTAGAGCAATCAAAAAGGCCTAACCATTAACAGTGCTAAACATAACTATCATGTATAGGCCATCAGCTTCAAAAGAACAAACAATGGACTTACCTCCCTGTGGTAGTGACCATCACTGAGACCCACTTTACTCTCTGGTAAACATCTTCTACTTGCCCAGAATATTAGGTCTATCTAATCTCATGCCAAAACATCTCCTTACCTTCAAGTTCCTCAGAACTGTGGGCATCTACCCATTATCCCCTCCACATCCAGAGGAATATACCATTTTCCTGTTGCTCCGCAGAAGTGTTACTCACAATACACTTCCAAGCAAGAAAATGCAAACCACAATTTCAGTCTGCCGTTGTGTAGAAGCCTAGAAGATAAGGGGGCTAATGTGTGCGTCTCAAACATCAATAACCAGATAGCTGTGGAGCCAACCAAGGATTGCTGGTAATAAGACAGTATGAGAAGGAACAGAATGTGACTGGAGAAGTAGGGCAGCACTTTTCTGGGACAACATCTTGTTCTGGCTCCTGAAGATAAACACAACATAGCACAATGCAAGCTCAGAAGTGAGGTCGAGAAGCAGGCATGGCCTGTCAACCAGAGGATGACCCAGTAGGGACAAAGACCAAGATCACCAAAGACCTCCAAAGCCCTACAATCCCACCTACAGAAAGGTCTAGAAGAATGGACTGTGCATGATAACTAATTTGCTCAGAAAGCAAGATGCTTATCTCCAGGGTGGAGAAAACTTATCTAAGAGAGGTATCCTCACAAAGCCTGTGTGCCTTTGAACCCCATCAGTTGGATTGATGCTGGAGCCAGGACTGGTGATCTCTCTCTCTTTCTCCCCCTCTTTAATCTATCTCTTTCTCTCTCCTCTCTTTCACCCTATCCTCATATTCAAAACCCACTGCCACTTGTACTTCTACTAGGAGACAAGGGACCAACTTAGACCAATTTCCATGCCAAGTGTGTAATTCACTAGTAAAACTTTGTAAACTTTTGAAGACTCTCTGACTTTTGTCATTCCGTTTGACCACGAGCATCTACGAATCTTGGGTGCTCCCTTAGCCTTGAGGGTGGGACATCACATCTGGTTTCCAAAGCAATGCAGCCATGGGAGCAAATGTACTTGCTGAGCACAAACAGACCACTAACATCACAGTGCTGTTTCCATTTCTTTGGTACTATCCGGAACTCGAGCCTTAGAAGCACCAATGATGTGAACAGGAGTCAAACAGACTAGAAGAGGCCTTCCAGTCTTAGAAAACTGGAGTGAAAAATAGTTAAATCTGTCATTACAAATCAAGTATTTGACCAGGACACATTTACTCCTCAAAGTCTGTTTACCAATGAATCCTGACTTAGTTCATCAGAAGCTTTTTTCAAGTCATAGTGCATAATTTACATGACCAAATTTTTGTCAATGGTAAAAATTCTCTTTACTGTTTTATAAACCCTTTGACTGTTTGTTACATACAGGATTGAGTTCAGTCAACTGAGCCACCACTCTGGCTCTAAACTTCTACAAGAGAAAAGCTACAAGAAAGACAATCAGGATCTTGTCTGTGGACATATTGCTGTGTTTATATGGGGTGACAAACATTTTTACAAAAAGAAAAACCCAGACCATGCTGACTGTTGTAAAATTCTTAGCCATTAAACACATGGTGGGAATTCAAGTAGATAGGTCCATTTCTCATGGAGTTTTGGAAGGGGCTGTAAAGATTTTAAAGATTTCTTTACTTCTTTTCAGAAGAAGCCATGAGGAGTTGAGAGCCTCAGAACCTGTTCTCCTGAGTTGAAATTCACTCTTAAGACACTAAAGCAAAAAGTAAAAGTTTTGTTGGTTTGGGGTTTTTTTTCCTTTTTTTTTTTCCTGTGGCTAATTAAATTTCCTGCACACACAATTCCAAAACATGCTGCTTTTTGAGAACTCAGCTATTCACCCAGTGTCAGATTCATGACAGGCAACATTTCTACTGCCTGTGGAGAAAGAACCAAGGGCAAGAACAAGGAGGCAAAATAAAGGCAGAAACACTGTAGAGTTGTCATCAACATGCTTTCTGTGGGGCTGCCTTTCTTTCTGACAATGTGAATTTCCAGTATATTCGGAAGTAATTCTCCCTAATATTGCCCCATTGTTTTCATATTTCTTCTGTGCAAACACAAAGAGTCAATTCAACTCCTAACAACCACTAAAAAGATATATATATATATATAGACTATATGGGAAGAAGATAAATAATTAACAACAAAAATGCTCATTGCTTGCTGTGATTGTGATTAAATTGCACATCACCACACATTGCACCGAGTAGTCCCAGGATATTCAGCACAGACAGAGAGGTCAATATCTGTCCAAATTTCTTTTCATTTCACATGAAACATGATAATTCTGTAGGATTGAATTGTCGGGTACCTAACTTTATTACAGAGATCTTGTAGTCATACCCACCATAGAAGCTGTTCCAACGAAAGAAACGGACTTCTAAATCCACTGCCATCACAAAGGTATTCTCTTATTCTTCCCTGCATGTCTGATATTTATGCTGAAATAATGCCTTATGTTAAAGGTAATTGGTTGACCTGGGACTCAGATGATCAAATTTTGGTCCAATAGTGCAACTTTCACTTTCTATGCACCTTTCAACAAACAATGTGCTCTCTGTGCTTTCTCTTAAACATACCTAGAAACTATTCAATTATCACCATCATGTTCTTTATCTGATGAGTACAAAGTCTCATTAATGTTAACAGTACCAATGCTCCCACCTCTAAATATAAACATCACAGATCCGTAGATGGAATATGAATCATTGCCCCCTTCTTTATTTTTAGCAGTCATATTGTAATCCACAACTAAAGACAAAATTTTAGTGCAAAGTGGAACCAATCTGAAAAGTTTGTTCTTGATTAGTTGTCCCTAACATATGAATACGCAGATAAACTTTTTTTATCTGGTTTTGATGGAGACATTTCAATCCATTTCTTAACAAGATAGCTCAACATTTGTAAGGCATTATACTTTATAGTGTTGCAAGATTATCATTACTATAAATAAACTACTTCTCTCCTACCAAGGTGCTCTCAGCTCTAAGGAAACACTGAAACCTGAAAAGAAAGTATCAGGACCAATGCTGCTTAACATCTCATCAACAACTTGGAGAATGTGATGGAATGCATCCTCAGCAAAGCTTACGAATGATAACATAGCAAAGAAACCAGCTGACATGTCAGAGGGCAGAGCTTCTGTTCAAAGGAAAGTTGACAGGTTGAGGAAACAGCTGAACAAATCTCACAAACCTCAGATATAAGTAAGTCCTGCTCCTGAGAGGAGACTAAATGGTGCATCAGCACAGACTGAAGACTGAGGACCAACTGACTAGGAAGCAGCTCTGCAGAAAATGACCTGGTTCTGGTAGAAAATGTGAGCAATCAGTGCACTTGGGTAGAATGCCACCCATACACTGGCTAGTACTATTAATAGTATGGATAAAAAGTCCAGTGGTTCTGGACCAGCACCAAAAAGGTGTCTGGATTCCTGTGTGTTGGTACTGAGAAATGAAATGTGGCAATTCAGATCTAAATGGACCCTGTGGGACTGAAAGAGCTGCCAGCTAGGAATGAACAGGGCTGCAGCTGCTGCTGAGTGGTAGGGAGGAAATCACTCCCTGTGAGCTCTCAGTTACTCCCCAGAAGTTTCTCATGATAACTCTTCAAGCTTCCAACAGGAGTCCGGAGGTGTACCCGAAAAGAGTTGAGGTGACTTCACCAAAACACTGGACTTGTGAGGTAGGGATTATAACCAATTAGAGTTTGCAGTTAGATGGTGTGAGGTTCAATTTAGCCAATGCAGTGTAGCCATAACCATATATAAACTGTGTGCTGTGTGTAATAAATGGCATTCGCTTGATCACGTTGGTCAGTGTGTGGTGTCCTTATTCCTCCACATTTTAATTGTTTCCTTTAACTGTGTGCAGTTTTGTGTCTTCACTCTTTGTAAACTGCACCAAATTCAGCAGTGGCCCACTGAAATGGCCAAGAGGTTGAAGCACATGTCCTATAAGGACAGACTGGAATATGGCATTTGCTCAGCCTGGAGAAGAGAAGGCTTCTGGGAAACTCATTACTCACTTCAGTTATTAAAGAGAGGGGAGTTATAGATAAGACACAGCCAGACCCTTCTCAGACATACACAATCAAAGGATGAGGTGACAATCACAGCTGCAGCAAGGAAAATTATGATCAAACACGAAGCAGAAAGTCACAGCCAATCACCACAACAGGTTTCTCAGAGAGGCTGTGTCATCTCCATCCTTGGGGGAACTAGACACAGTCCTGAAAAACCTAACCTAGCTTGGAAGCTAGCCCTGTTTGGAGACCCAACCCAATCCAGAGGTCCCTTCCAACCTGAATTATCGTATGATACTCTATATTTCAAAAGGGAAACTATGCAAAATCATTATGAAATGCTGTAAGGAGGTGGGATATTGCTGCTGCTTTGTAGAAGAGCAACTAAAACTGAAATGATGCAGAGGGAGAAGAAGGAGGTGTCAAAAATTTGGATTCACATAGCATTAAAAAATGACAGGAGAAAACAGACAAAAAGATATTTAAGAAGAAACAAGATACAAAACCACTGTGGCCACAGTGAGAGAATTTCTGCCAGTCAACAACCGCTGAATAGAAAATAACCAAGAGGACTCAAGAGCCAAAGGAATGGGGAAGTCTTAAAGAAAGACAGTTCCTTCTATGGCAAGGGCTTTAAAAGTCAACAGGGTCAGTTTAAAATTGATCCATTGTCATTTTATAGGCAATGAGTGAAAAGACCGCTGGGTGGATGTAATGTGATCACAGCTGCTCAGTCCTGTGAGCAGCGTGAGGCTGCACTCTGCGATGGCTGGAAGCAGCAGGCAGGGTCTTGCTGGAAGCCCTACTAAAAGAAAATTGCCACTGTTGATCCTCATGCTGCTGTTCAACTTGATGGGAATTTTTACTGCGTAAATGACTGCAGGATCATAGCCTACATTAAAACAACATAAACATAAAAAACCCCATGCTTTAACTTCAGAAGCATATGGCTCCCAGTGGTTTCTAACCAACAGGAGTTCTGTGTCAAAGGGCAAATTTGGCTCCCAGCTTACTGTTGCATTACCTAGTTGCTGTTATGAAAGGAGGAAACAAAGAAAATGTACTCATGGATACATGTCTGACTTCGAGATGACCTTTTATTCTGATGATCCTTGTTTTTTCAAATATCTGAAACAATATATTTGTCACATGAAAACTGACTGATGTGTTGGCAATGTCTTTTTAAAAATACCACTGTGCCAGTCAAATGTCAAAGTTAAATGGATTTATTAATTTCTCTTGCAAGTCAGTGCACGGTCTGACCTTAAGTAGGAACTGCAATAAGGAGGCCTGAGAATAAGCACAAGTCAAGTGTCAAAGTCTCATAAGTTCATTATGTACATTGAGTTCATAATTAACCTGCACAACACAAACATATATATAAATCTCTAATGAATATTTTACAATATCCTCCTTCAGTGAGCATTCTAGGGAGTTAAACACTTTGCTGCTGTTTTCCTTGTATGCAGCAATGGAAGGAGAAAACTATAAATGCTGGAACACACAACACTCCCTTTAAAGACACCTCAGCTACTGAGCTACCCTGAATATATCTTGTCATCTGATTATTGAGAGAATTTCCCCTCATCCTACCTGGAAATTTAAAAATTAAGTGTCTGTTTTCTTGGTTGCTGCTCCAATATCAAAGAAGGTGACAGTTCTTTTCACATTTCTTTAGTCATTGTTCTGACATTGGGAATATATGGAAAAAGAAGAAATGAGAAATTTTGCTGTTCATTGGATTTTTTTTCTCCCTCTGGTGTCTGTTCCATCACTACCCTTGAGGGAAAACATCTGTTACCTGACCAAGAGTTTGCCTTCCTTCTTAGATCTGTTTCCCTCTGAAATATCCTTGATTTTGCTGTAGTGGCACTTTGGATGCCCTTTATTCCTTCTATCCTTTCAACATACTTAGGTTTTAACCTACACAGGTTATTCTTCATTTTCATACTTAAAAAAAAAGAAAAAGAAAAAGAAAAAAAGAAAAGAAAAGAAATATAGAGCAGTGAAATGTCTTCTTAGGGACAAAATCTACATTTTTTTTCTAGTCAGCTGAAGAATTTATATCGGCATCTAGAGAGATTTCATGCAAGGAATGCATATATATACACTGCATGCAAGTTGTACATTTCTTACTTGCAAGAAGAGCTCAAACCTTTTACCTGAGCACATATTTACAGATACTTTGCTCTGTTTTTGTTCCAAGCCTAAAACATCCTTCACCAATAATCATAAAAGTTGAAATAAGGGACTAAACTGTAAGACTGTTTTTCTAAAACGTAAAATATAGGGAAGATATATATGTGAACAAACACTTTTGATAGACTTGGGACAGAAGACAGAAAAAATGAAATGCTGGGAATGATTTTCACTCATGATGAATTTTAATTCCAAGCTACAGTTGCATCAAGTCCTTCAAAGTTATTAAAAATTGTTCCTCCCAATCAAAAATATTAATTTATTAATTATATTTTGTCACCAGCATTGATAGCTATCCTAGCCCAATCTAAAGGCTCAGTCATTTTGCTTCAAATCTGTAAGGTTCCTATATTGTGTAATTAATTTGACTTGCTTGTAGATAATTAAATACTAGCAAGTGACGTAAACTAGACAAGATGTATTGATTTCAATTGGATAAAAATTCAGCCAGGTTCTCTGTGATTGTTTAATGTGTAAAAACCTCTCACAACACCATCACTGTCATGAAGCTTAAAAATTATGGTAAATGTTAAGATGAGGTCAAGGAGGATATGTGTATCAAACCTTCTCTCTTTGGAAAAAGTCTGTAATCCCAAGTTACATGTCCCAAAGCAACATGTAGCTATAAAATGATTTTAAATGGTGGCACTGATTTTGGTCCCAGTGTCAGACTAAAAAAATCACTAACATTCATGGCACTGACAAAAGGCAGCTTTTGTTAACCTCCGAATTAATAAAGTTCTAAATCCCTATTTGGATTGTTGTGAAAAGTGAGCAAAGTGTCTTGACATTCATGGCAAGTGTATAATTGCTTCTGACTGGAAATTCCACCTGCAAATCAGAACTCTTATTTCCAGCTCAGTAAAAATAATAGAGAACTTTTCAACATCTAATAATCCTGTCACCAGTAACTAGACTTCAGTGTTCCATGAAGATATATCTGTTCCTTGCAGAAAGAGAACACTGCATTGCTATTAATAAATAAATAAACAAACAACTATACATATATACATAACATAATCTTATCACTTGGGCAAGTCTTAAAGTTAGCTCTTCAGATTTCAAAGGTATTTCATCTTTTGTTACTTAGTCAATGAATAACATGTATATTGGTTATGACTGAACATGGAATTCAAAATTCATATTCCCAAATACAGCAGAACTAAAAATTATTTTGAGGAAATGGAAGTCCTGTGTCATTCTGAGTGGACATGTCCACATAGTGGTTCAAAGATCTTTTTAAGCCCAATTAGGCTAACAGGAATCCTCCTCAGGTGTCGAAAGACACTGACAACTTACAAGTCCTGATGCAACTGGAAAAAATGTGATTTTCATAACAGGTACTTTGGACATGACATAAGGTGCAAATTAGAAAACACCTCATGTAAATGGACCTTATTAGAAAACAAAAATATTTTAATGAATGTGGGTCAACTTCATTTGCAAAGATGACAACTTTTCACTTCTTATCTTCATGCTCAAAACCACAAAATTTGAAACTATACTGAAATTCAACCTATTCCTCTTTCCCACTCAATATATTTCTTCTATATTGAATGATTCCACTGCACTACCTAGAGAGACATTTCCAGCAGTTTGCAAGAAGTAAAACAAGAAAAAAATCTAACTGATCATAGCTGCCTAGGAGCGAAAATATTTCCTAAGAATTCACTGAGATCTGCGATCTCCCATGGAAAGTGAGGAGCTTTGGTATTCCTGGGTTCTTCAATAATGGTTTCAAGGTGTTATTTGAAGCTGATATTTTTCACTTACTGACTTCTCCATTAAAAGGCATGTCAAGTCAAGACTAAAGTCTCACAGAGGTACACTGTGTCAGAGGAGAAAAAGTTGCAATTACCTCCAGGGCATTAAGAAAAACAACTTGTCAATTGCCACAGGGCTTTCAGCGGTCACCAATTTATTTTTTTTCTCCTGTCAGCAGCCATCTTTGGATGGCCTTACTAAATCCAGAAGCTTTCTCAAACTTTCTGAATATATCAATCATTCAGCAACAGGTACAGAGCATCTTGCCTGGTAAAAAGATTCTTTATTGATGGCCATATGAAAACAACACCAATTTCCAGCTGGATCGCAAAAAAATCTATGGGGACAGATGGGATTCATCCCAGAATCCTCAAAGAGTTGGCTGATGTCATCACAAAGCCTCTCTTGATGATTTTTGAGCAGTCTTGGAAATCCAGAGAGGTCCCAGCTGACTGGAACCTGGTTTTCCAGAGGGGCAAGAAGGAGAACCCCAGAAACTACAGGCCTGTCAGTCTCACTTCAGTGCCTGGTAAAGTTATGGAGATTATCCTGCAAAGTATTGAAAAATACCTGAAAGACCATGCAATAATTGG
The DNA here is from genome assembly GCF_047495875.1 of Pithys albifrons albifrons. NCBI lineage: Eukaryota > Metazoa > Chordata > Aves > Passeriformes > Thamnophilidae > Pithys > Pithys albifrons. The sequence continues at coordinate 17,963,104 of NC_092461.1, read as the reverse complement.
TCACAGCCAGCATGGCTTCATGAGAAGAAAGTTCTGCTTATCCAACCTGATTTCCTTTAATGACAAGGTAACCCACCTAGCTGATCAAGGGAAGCCAGTTGATGTAAGATTTTTGGATTTCAGTAAAGCTTTCATACTGTCTCTCACAGGATCCTTCTGGACAAAAATGTCCAGCACAGCTGGATAAAAACACCATGTGGTGGATGAGCAATTGGCTCATGGGTTGAACACAGAGGGCAATAGTGAATGGGGTGACATCAGACTGGTGACCTGTCACTAGTGGGGTTCCACAGGGCTCCATTTTGGGCCATGTGCTCTTGAGCATCTTCATAAATTACTTTGATGCAGGACTGGAAGCAATATTAAGTAATGTGCAGATGACACAAAACTGGGAGGAGCTGTTGACTCTGTCAAAGGCAGGGAGGCCCTGCAGAGAGACCTCTACAAATTAGAGGGCAGGGCAATCACCAACCAATGAAGTTCAACCAGGGGAAGTGCTGGATTCTGTACCTTGCATGGGGCAAGTCTGGATGGTTGTACAGACTAGAGAACAGGAGGCTGGAAAGCAGTGCCATGGAAAGGAACCTGGGGGTCCTGGTCGATGGCAAGTTGAATATGAGTCAGCAGTGCTCTGGCAGCCAGGAGGGCCAACCATGTCCTGGGGGGCATCAGGCAACACATCACCAGCTGGTTCAGGGAGAGGATTGTCCTGTTCTGCTCTGCAGTGGAGTGGCCTTCACCTTGAATTTTGTGTGCAGTTTGGGGCACCACAATATAAGAAAGATTTAAAGCTCTTAGAGAGTGTCCAAAGGAGGGCAATGAAGGTGGTGAAGGGCCTTGAGGGGAAGCCATATGAAGAGCAGCTGAGGGCACATGTTCTGTTCAGCCTGGAGAAGAGGAGACAGAGAGGAGACCTCATTGCAGTCTTCAACATCCTCAAGAGGCAAAGCACAGGGGCAGATACCAATCTCTTCACTATTGTGACCAGTGACAGGTTCCAAGGGAATCGACCGAAATTGTGTCACGGAAAGTTGAGACTGGATATTAGAAAAAGGTTTTTTGGGCATTGGAATGGGCTCCCCAGGGAAGTGATCACAGCACCAAGATTTGCAGAGTTCAAGAAACATTTGGACGATGCTCTCAGGCACATGGTGTGATTCTTGAGGATTTCCTGACCAGGGTTGAGTTGGACTCAATGATCCTTGGTGGTCCCTTCCAACTCAGAATATGCTGTGATTCTGTGATTTCATAATTCATTTCAGGAGGCTGACTTTCAGCAGTGTGCAATATTTCTACATACACTACCTATTGTAATTCAAAGAAAAAAATAGAAGAATTATAAGATAAAGCTTCCTTTAACAAGAGGCTTAAGTAGATGATTTGAGATTTTGACCTTTTCAGTAGACTTACAAACAAGCTTTGGAATCACTGTTTCATCTGATGCATTTTTGTATGGTGTGGATTAAGGCACCCCAGCTTAAACTGAGCATTATCTTGCTTCATATACACTTTTCTTGATTTCAGTGGGGACTGAAATCAACTGAATTCCACTATTAGTGGAACCAAACACTACAAAATACATGTCAAGGTCTCTAAGGTGCCTCCTCATCTTAGAAAAAATGTTTTTATAAATGTGCATGTTCCATGGGAGTATCGTCATTATTGTTTACAAAACTTTTAACATACTTTAGTCCACACTTTTGCATCTCAGATACTGTCTCATATCCTGCAAACTCAACTTTATTTGCTGCTATTTAACTGTCTATGTTGAAGATAAACAAAAATGTAGACACTAATTTTTTTACATGCATCCTTTCTTTCTGGCATATGCAAATGTGAGTTTTCCTCAACTGGCTGAACAATCTCTATTGATTAAAATCCCCCCCGTTTATTTAGGCTAGCAGGAGAAATGCAGCATATGTCAGTTATGTTCATGCATCTCAAGCCTTTTTGAGTCACTCATGCCAAATTACATATCTTTATTCTGCAAAAGGAAAATCTGTTCTTCATGACTGGGTGCAGGACTTTTAAAATATAAAAGAATACCAAAAAAATTTGTGCAGTGCTAAGTCAAATGCCTATCAAAAATCTACTGTCGGGAGCTCTTTCTCCCAATTAAACTCAGACAATGGTCACCAGCAAACAAGATTTGTTTTCCACGAGTTTGATTTGCACATAGATTTGCATTAATACAATTGCTATCCTTTAATATTTTACTGATTGAATCTATAGATCTCAGTACAAATATGGGCATAAGGTACTTGAGCTTCATAGGAGAATGAACACTTTTGATCAAAGCCTGGGCACTCCAAATGATATATTTGGAGTCCTTCAACAAGTTACATATGTGAGAATGGTACCATACATATTTTCCTGTTCATTAAATTATTAGTTCCACTTTTTATTTTTACCTATCCAACTATCTATGAGTTTGAGAGTTTAGTTCCAGGTGTGTGTAATTTAAAATCCATAATTTTTCACAATGTGTGCAGTCAGACTTGAATTATTTAGAAATCATCAATACAAGCTGACTCAACCATTCGAAAGGTAAGAACATAAAGGATAAAAAAGTATATCTAATCAGTGCATTAAGTAATTGAAATCAAGGTATAAGAGGTCATGGTGACAAAATGCTAACCTCATCCCACTGCCAGGTCACAGAGACAGTGCAAATTAGCTCACAAAGAAGCCATTGTTGCTTGCAGTGTTGCTGTCAATTATTAACTTATATCACTAGTCATAACCCACAGTTTTCACAGATAATGCCCAACTATCTGTGCACCCTTCCCCCTGCATAATGGGGGGGAAAAGAACAAAAAGTAGAAAAAAGCAGCCTGTTTTAGACCAACTTTATTCCTTCTTAACAGTTAGAAATAAAAGATGTAATGTATTTCAGCAACACCAAGACTGATATTTCCAGTCAACCTCACTGTAAGCTAGTAAACCTCTTAAAGCCCAATAATTTACATATACACAGAGCAGTGGTCATAACTCCCCATCTTTTTGGATTTTTTTGAGTGTGGAAAGGCTAGAAAATTTCACAGATGCAGAAAAAGAAAAACCAACATATCTTGTCCATACTCAAAGGGATAGAGCTTTAAATATAGTTATTTTAAAAGTTTAATTAAAATAAAATAAAACCAATACATATTTCATTAGCTTAAAGGACAAAATGGGGGGAACAAAGACCACTGGTTGGGAACTCAGAAAATAGTGGTTCATTTCCATAATCTTCCTGGAAGCCTCCTGCATCACACTCTGTTTTAGTCACTTTAAACAATTATTTCAGAAGGGCTATCATGAAGACAAAAGCTATACTGGTTTTGAAGGCTCCTTTCCTGCAGATTGCTCTAGAATAAGCAGTAGAAACAAACTGAACTTAAACCTCAGCTGTATGTGTGATGCTTTTCAAGGACATAGAACATTCTCAAATGACTTAGAAGCAATTTTAAGTACTTACAAGGCCCTAGGTCTTGTTAAGTGCCCTTGTGTGTAGACTTTGCAGAATTTTAGGAGCATTTATTTCACAGCAAACCATCAAAAGAAGTATGTGCTTCTTGTATAAACATGAGATATTTATTCTAAGAAAGTGTCAGTCTGTAACTTTGGTCTTGAACTGTCCAAAGATGAAAGACACAATCCTTTTATAACATTGATCATGATAAAGTTTGGCTGCACATATTTCCAAAATTAAATCCAATATATTATTTTCCATTCAGATACCTTAAAATGATAAAAAGAATCCTCTTATTAAGTATCATATTAAGTATCCTCAGAATACCTCTGCAATTCACTGAGATATTATCTTCACATTTTACACAGAGAGAAACAGGAGCTAAAACAGAGCCCTAGTATCACATAATTTGAGGCATTAGGAATAATTCTAATTTTTGCAAACTTCAAATCTGTGATTACCTCTCTAACTTCTAATGTAAGTGATTTTTTTAATGTTGCTAATCAACAGTCCCATTGAAGATTTGTAATACCTGGAATATTACAAGATGTAGAAACTGCAAACTTTTAAGAGATATTATAAATAACAATAATAATGAACTGAGTACCTTGTGCTACATTCAAGGAACAATGTCAAATTAAATCTCAAGAAGTCTAAAGAAATAGATTACTTAAAGGTTTGACCTAGCAAGATACAGAAAGCAAAGCTGCTTCAATACAGAAATCTCACTTAAGACTACAACAAGATGGTGTTTTAATAATGTAGCACAACAGTTATTCAGGTTTTGAGGATTTAATCTAGCAGAATTAAATGTCAGTAACTCAGTGAAGTGTACGGTTGCTGAATTAAAATAGGTTGTCCAGAGAAGTTGTGGATGCCTGGAAGCGTTTGAGGCCAGGTGGGAGGGGGCTTTGAGTCACCTGCACTAGCAGAAACCGTCCCTGCCCATGCCAGGGGGGGTTGGAGCTAGATAACTTTTAAGGTCTCTTCCAACCCTAACCATTCTAGGATTCTATGAATTTATGTTGAATTTCACTTGCACTGTCGTGTTGAGTGCATCACCTACAGTATCATATTTCTGGTTTGTGTCTTAACTTCGCATGTACCCTAAATCTGTATTTTGAATAGGCTAGTTGGTGGATCACCAGCAATACAGCTGGACTACACTCCGCTGCTACCACATTTTACCATCAGAAGAATACTGCAGACAGATGTATGCTAATAAAACTACAACCAACATATTCTCCTCCCTTTCCAGTAGTTATGATTCACTGAAGTACATTCCTGCTTTACAAGGGTTTAAAATATATTACATATACTAACAATACAGCTGGCACTTTAGTAGTTGTCCCATGGCTGACTTTGAGTATGAACAGCAAAGTATACACAAGGGAAATTTGTATTTACATGCACAAACACACATAATACTAATTAGGCAAAATACTGGAAAAAGGTTTAATTTCTTGCAACATTTTCTATTCTACATTTTGCCACTGTAGAAGGGGCTTCTTTGCACTCACTTGTCTATATAGTTTCCTTTAGTAGGATTTTTTTTTAGGTGAGAAATACATTCCTTCTCTAAATTTCCTTCCCAGATTTCTCAGAAAATAAAATCTCCTCTGTTTTTAAATGGACCCAAACACAGATAGAAAAAATTATTCATTACATATATCAATTTTTTTACTTCTAATAAGAGAACTGTCCTATGCAAACAAAAGATTCAACTGAAGCTTTCCCTGTTTTATTAACACTGGCTGAGGTGAAGCCCTGAGAACCAAATTGGGAGCCCCAGTACAGGTGACGGTATCTTTCCTCTTTCCCACACATGCTTGCTCCAGTTGCAGTGAGGAAGGTGTTTGTGAACATAAGTGAGCAGACAGACCCCTTAGTTTAATTTTTAACGCTGAAGTCCAACCTACACTGTTGAGAACTGGGGCAAGAGTTTTACCTTTCATGGCATGCACAGCTAAGGGTAACTGCAAAAATATTGCCCTTTGCCTCATCTTACATCACCACGAAAAAACTGTCTAGCACATTCTCTCAAGGGAAGAACATTGTAATGTTTCCTGAACTCTTTCCACAGCTCTAACATACAGTAAAGCTTCACAGCTATACTGAACTGCGTATATGAATAACAGTTTCTGATTGTCTTACAAGATTCTTTTAAAATATGCACTCAATAAATAATTTTATTTCTCCAATGACTTTCATTTGCTCCAAAAATTTGTAAATTCAAAAAAGCTAAAGAATAGGCTGTGTAACACAGATATGCTGCTAACAACACTTCTTCTCCCCTGAAGGGGCTACAGCTCTCGCAACTAACAGCTCTTCTCATTTTCACTTATTCAGCAGAGATGCCTGGTAATGCCACATATTCCCACCTAGCTACTCAAACCACCAGCTCTGCACTGAGAATTATATTGTCTCTTACTAATCTGTTATTTCACAGCCCCTGCAAAAGTAAGCTCTAAATAGCTTTGTGAAGTGAAACAAAACTCTAGTTTTACATCTTCCTTGTTACACTTGCTCTTTTGTGAGCAAAAGGTTGGACGACTCCATTTCTGAGCAATAGGTTTTTTAAGGTTGGACCCCAAATTGCATAATGTGACAGTCATGTAATTTGTGAAGGACTAAGCGTGCACCATATATTGTTTAATCATACCATAGTTGTTTATGCTTATGAGAAACTTACTGCCCCACAGCTGGAAGGAAAAGAAAGTGACAAAGAACAGCCCTGGTTTTTCACTCTCCCTGTGAAAGGGGACATGACTGATCCTAAATCTATTGACTGCTTACAGTTTCCATTGACAGCACCAAATAGTCTGTGTCTGATCCTTGACTAGTAGTAATGATGCTTGTGGTGACTGTTTCCCACAAACACAGACGGGCTTCCCATCAGAGATGCTGTAACATTTCCTTGTGTTTCTTAGATGTAGACTGTTTCACCTGAGTCACTGCTCCCCTGCAATCCAGTAATATGACTATTTCTGCCACTTTTGGAAATAAACAGTAATAACAGCTGCCAATATCAATCTTGGCTCAATAATTTGTCTATTATCAGGAAAAAAATAATTCCTTTCTTATCACCCTCTTTCTCTCCTTCATCCTGCTTTTGCACTTAAGTTCTGCATAATTAAAAAGGTACCATGTCCTAGATCAGGCATTTAATAAAATGTCTGTTTTTTTAAATAAAGACAACTACACTATCAGAAGTACATACAGAAAACAATCTTTTTTAGATTTTGAGACTTGATTCACTTCACCTAAGCATAACACCTAAATGTACAATAGTCATCCCTAAAAAACAGATTTATACTACCTACCTTAGATACCAATCTCAACTTGAGACAGTTAAAATTAGGTAACTAACTTGTACACGAACAGTGCCAAAACAATGGAAGCAGTTTAATAAACAGACTTTTATAGCAGTTTATGTCCAATTATATTGGATTGTCACACACACACACACAAATTAATATCCAAATATCAGCATTTGACAAAAATTAAATCCATTTCCATGACCTACTCAGCTTTTAATTCTATAAAATGAACTTGGGTTTTAAATGCTCTGATGGGAAAAAAAGCTAAGGCTTGTATATTCATTTCTGTTAAGTTTGAGGTAGGTGATAGGAGATGAGCACACATTTGTACACTGTGAACTCACAAAGCTACACATAAAATCAAGTAATAATGGGCAGGTTTGCTGTTAGTTCTGAGTGCAGCAGGGAAGTTCACAGAAGGTTTATTTCCATCTAGTCACAGCACTGTAAGGTCAAGTTCTGTCTGAAGAGATACTATTTTGACTTCCAAGAATGAAGAATTAAAGTCTTCTGGTTAACTTTTAACAAAACAAAAAAAAGGTCAAAGTAAAATACTTTCAGATGATCCAAGTAGTGTTCATCTTCAGATGAACTAAATAGTGTTTATGTTCTATTTTTAAATCTTTCACTATTTACATGAAAAAGTGAAATCGGGGTCAGGCTTTTTGGTTACCCCTAATGCCAGAAGAATGTGGAACACAGTCTTTACTTGACTAATCATTCCTTCTCCCTCAAGAGGACATGGTCTGAAGATAAGAGTCTTCTTTATAGCACTTTATGCTTTAAGTGATACGGATAGAGTGTGAGTTAAGCTTTTCAGTTGCTCAGCACAACTATTTGGTAATAAATTTACCTGAAATTATTACTAGTTAGAAACATAAAATATCTAATGACACTGTATGAGTTCCCTGGCAAATTCTATGCATACCTATGTATCTATGCAGACACATACCCACACAGAGATATATATATATAGATATATAGATATATAGATATATATATATACACATATATGAAGCAGGGATATCTAAACAGCAGAGAAAGGCACAACTCAGATGTCCTTAGGATTGCAGTGCCAAACTCACCAGATTTTCACTTTTGTTGCCACACAAGTGATGGTGTGAATAGGTATAATCAGCAACTCAGAGAATGTACTGGTAGGCTACAGAACTGGGATAGGAAGGATGGTAAAGGCCCAAGAACTACAATGAAGTGCACATGAAGACTCTGTCTCTCCTTTATTTGCTGGAAAGCTTCTTCAGAGAGAGTAAGTGGATTTTTCCTCATTTCAGGAAAAACATCAAGGTGCTAGAGTGAGTCTAGAGAAGGACAACAAAACTGGTGAAGGGTCTAGAGGGTAAGTCTTGTAAAGAACAGCTGAGAGAGCTGGGGTTGTTTAGTCTCAAGAAGTGACCTTACCACTCTCTACAACTACCTGAAAGGAGGTTGTAGCAAGGTGATGGTCAGCCTCTTCTCCCAGGTAACTCGTGATAGGACAAGAAGAAATGGCCTTAAGATGCACCAGAGGAGGTTCAGGTTGGACATTAGGAGGAATTTCTTCATGAAAAGGGTGATTAAGCATTGGAACAGACTGTCCAGGGAGGTGGTGGAGTCACCATCCCTGGAGGTGTTCAAGAAATGACTGGACGTGGCACTTAGTAGTGCCATGGTCTAGTTGATAAGGTGCTGATCAGTCAAAGGTTGGATTCATTGATCTCAGAGGTCTTTTCCAGATTATATGATTTTATGATTCTGTAACCGGATACTAAAAATTAAAAAAAGGTGGAGAGAGGGAAATAATGCAGGTATTACTGTATTTCAAATGTGGTTTTGGTTAAAGATAATTCCTTTTGTGCATATAGACAAAACGCTGTCTAGAGATTAGGCTGAGAGAGACTTTTAGATCTGCAGATCTACTCCTAAATCGATTTCTTGCGTGATCTTGAGCAAATCTGTGGCAGCTGAGAAAAAAAAATCTGAAAGCAGGCTTCTTTGGTGCAAGCAGGCAAACTGTTCATTGCACTTCTATATTTATACCATACAGATATGGATCTGAGCTATGAGGTGAAACAAGAGCCTTGGCAAAACATTCACATGGGGCGCGACTGTTTTCAGTCACAAGACATGCTCCCTGCACAATCATATTACAGGTGGTTTTCCAGCCTGACCTTTCACTACTCCCTTGCACACAAGGTCTGTTTGACCTGTTGAAGCCCATGATATATGTCGTCTTGTTTTCTTCTATTCTTCTTTGATTATTCAGGGATTCGAGGCATCTGGAGCGCAGCGCTCTGCAGCTCCCATAAAATCTTTCTGCTTTCCTGTACCACAGTCACCTGTTTGCAAACTAAGGGGAAAAACACAGGATCTCCCCTCTTCTGCCACTATTTACCTTAAAATTCCAAGTGTTAAGGGAATGCTAAGCTATTTGAATCAAGAACTTATTATCAATCTACCATATCAATAACTGATATGATAGAGGATGGCCTCTACCATATTTGATTCTAAGCAAGGCTGAGATTTTGGCAATACTAATTTTAAAATAGTTTTTGTCACTGAAACACAAACTCTAATAATGCCCAAACTGCATAACATTCAGTAATTACTTAGTAATAGCTTTAGGAAAATCTACAAGATTCCTCCAATCCCCTATCTTTGAATTGTTTAAGCTGAAGAAAGAAGCATATCCTTGTTTTTGATGGAACTGTCTTTCAGTGACTGTGCAAAATCCCCTTTGAAAAGTGGGCATTCCCCAACTCCTATCCCTGAAACACTCGGTGGCTCTCAGAAAATTTTCTTAAGAGAGCCAACTTTAGCATGCTCCAGCAGATAGCAAGTTTCCAGGTATTATTAACCAGACATTCCAGCACTGCTCTATGAAGCTAAATATTCCCTGTATTCTTCCTTGCTCAAGTGACCTCAAATACTGTACAGGAACAAGAAACTGAAAGTATTTTCAGGTAATGCATATAGTTGCATGTTCATTTGTCATGTGGCATTGCTTTCTTTCTGGGTTATGGTAATAATAAGGCATTTTCCTTTAAATTAATTACTATAATTTATAATATCTCTTGCTTCAGCTAACCTGCAGAAAGAAACCCCTTCTTGGTTCAATGAACTTATGAAAGATAAGGAGAGCAAACAAAAAGGATATCAGTATATATGTGGTACTGGCAACACATCTCCACATATTTTGGGAGACAATCTTTTGCATAACATCTGCACAGATTTCAGTGCAAAAGTTAAATGGAATAGCCCACCTCTTACAGCATGTTCAAGCTACAGTGGGTACATAAGCAAAGAAATACTGTCTGACAAGTGAACATGAGTTACCAAAAAAAATCAGAGGCCACGTAGAGCAGTACAGATTCTTTAACTTTGTGCATATAAAATAGACTATAAAGCTGAAACAACCTTTTCTTATTAAGGACGTGGATCCTTCCTAATTTACACACACAAAATTGCAGCTATTATCAAATAATCACAGAATCACAGAATCACAGAATATGCCAAGAATATGCCAAGATACCATCAGGATCACTGAGTCCAGCTCCTGGCCCTGCACAGGACCATCCCCGGGAGTCGCACCATGTGCTGCCTTTTTGAACTCTGTGAGGCTTGGTGCTGTGATCACTTCCCTGGGAAGCCTGTTCAGTGCCCAACCACCCTCTAGGTGAAGAACATTTTTCTAATATCCAATCTAAACCTCTCCTGACACAACTTCAGCCCATTCCCTTGGGTCTTCTCACTGATCACCACAGAGAGAAAATCAGTGCCTGTCCCTCCTCTTCCCTTCATGAGGAAGTTGTAACTGCAATGAGATCCACCCTCAGTCTACTGTTCTCCAGGCTGAACAGACCAAGTATCCTCAGCTGCTCCTCATACAGCTTTCCCTTAAAGCCATTCAGCATCTTTTTTGCCCTACTTTGGACACTGTCTAAGAGCTTAATATCTTTCTTCTGTTGCAGTGATCAAAACTGCACACAGGACTCAAGGTCTAATTGCTATTATCCAATCATTTGTGCTCGAAGCTCCATGGCATTTATACTCTACAATCAGTTGGAGATATTTATATGTAGATAATTAAATTCAAAATGAGTGACCAAAGGAAGACAAGTTTGGATTGATTTTCACTGGATAAAAACCCAGACACCATATCAATTTATGTATCCACTATGAAAAAAACCTTTATATATTACAGACATTTGTGAGCTAATTTTTTTTTGCCAGGGCAACAGTGCACATCTTCCTGTACCTGGCAGAAAATCAATTCCAGTGACTTAGGCAGAAATAGATTAAATCTGATATTGCAACTGCTGGAAAGGGGTACGTCTTCCTGGTAGTATCACGAGTCTGTGCAACTATTAAAGTAAGAAAACTTAAAAGGTTCCAAACCCTGAACAGGAAAGGGTTTGGGGAGAACAGGTTTTCTTGAACCCACAAGTATGTATGATTTTGTTTTCCATTTTTCAGAAAGGATAAACCCAAAGACACTACAAGAGGTAAAAGAAAATCCCAGACTAGCTAAAACTCCATTACAAAATGAACCACAGTGTTTATTATACAAGATTGAGATGGGGAAGCTCATGTAAATTCCAGTATCACACAATCTAGGTGAGAGAGACAGAGAAAATTCCCATGTATCTTCTCTCTCCACTTTGTTCTTCTTTCCTGTAAAACTATTCGTAATTGGACAAAAGAGGTATTTTATGAACCAAGTCTCTAACGATGGTTAGTGGCATGCTCAGCCATTTGGTTTACCAGTTGCAATTGAAATAGATCAAGTAACAACCTCCAGTGGGGAAAAAGTGATCAGGCTGCTGTATGAAGGATGCCACCTGTCAGGAGCCAAGCCAGCTCATCAAGCAAAATACCCATTTGAGCCTAATAACAAACTACAGTGCAAATAAAAAGCGTTCAAAAATAAAAAGCAAGATACTACAAGTTTCCTAATATTTACAGAGACCATGTCAGGTTTTTTCTTGGGAGCAGAAGACCCACAATTTTAATTTCACAGTCAATGCAAATAGCATTCCTCAGGTAGACTAGAATGCCCAAAGTTCTAAAATGTGGAGCTCAGCAGCAAGAGGATGTGAAAATGGCTGAGAAACTTCTTAACCAGAATTTCTTACAAAATGTAGGTTTAAAAGGCGTGCTAGTGGAATGGAGAAAAATATAACCAATAAAAATAAAATCACAGCAGCCACATAGCAGTATGAGCCCTCTGGGGTTTCAAAATTATTTTAGGGCCTGTCATCTCAGTCTGCTCCACTGAAATAGAATTGCATATGTAAAGACCAAAGAGTTTTCTTTGTCAGTAGCCTACCACCCACAGATTTGACTTCGTTGTTTTTTTTCCCCCTTCACATTACCAGCCTTCTAGGCACATCACACACACTATGCAGGCATAAAAGAGCACAAAAATAGGGTTCTGCATGAAATGCTGCTCTGCCTTACAAAGTTCTTTCCTGTAGCCATATCACCTGCCTAAAGTAGAAGAAAGAAAACATAATAATCCCTTTGCATTATTATGAAATCAGCAGATAAACATGTAAGAACATATCTAGAGAAGAGAGCCTGAGGAAAAGGGAAGAAACACCTGTCCAAGAAATGTAGAAAATGATTAAATTTGCTAGAACCCTATTTACAGTCCGTTAATAATTTTGGCAGGGTACAAATGGCTGCTGGGACCTAGAAGAAAGTACACAGACATACTGTTTAATTTTGCATCTGACTAGCACTTCACCTTTCCTGACTTGCATCCATGTCTCTCTTTTATTTCAGAGAACTCAACTATATGATTTGGTGGTCATTTTTATCAGCAGCCCTAGCTTACTGTATCCACTGCAGGTAGCTTATGTAATTTATGCTTTTAATTTTTCTGCAAAGCACCTAGTACAATGGGGAGAGGCTCCATTTAAAATTACCTACATAAATAAACAAATATAACACCATTAGTATATAACAGATCATGCTCAACAAATTATAAACATTGTAAATTCAAAAAGTTTAGTGGCAGTATGACTACCAATGCACAGAAGAAACATGTATTCATTTTCTAATAGGTCTAACAGACCTTACTACATTGCATATCGCAATAATAATATCCTCACAATTTTCTAGGAAGAATTTAGGATTCTCATTTTGTTCTTTACGTTGTATCAGTAGCTTTTCCTCGGCATCACACTTGCTTGTGATAGATTCAAAAGCACTGGAGTTACATACAGCCAAAAACCATCTACCACGGCTCCTCCAACACCATTAACAGTGGTAATAATGTATAAGACCAGTTAAGAACATCATGTCCAGGTGTAAAGCCTTCTGAAAGCTGTTCTCTATCAAGTGATTCTGGACTCTTCAGTCCCACATCTATAAATCAGTGTAAGTCTCAAGCAATTTGAGCATCCACTCAGAGTACTGACAGAAGAGAGGAATATTTGCCATTTTACAGATGCACTTTCAGACACGGGACTTCAGCCTAGCAGAGGACTTTAGTCAAGCCATATCCTATAGACATTATTATGAGCTGCTGTGAGTCTGGAATCAGTGGTTTTGACCATCTGTTTGTTTGCCCTGCTGGCTGCCCAAAACTACCCATCTTTGCCACACCTGGCACTGAGTATATGTGTGTGTCTCCACTGCTTCAGCACCACATCCAGCATTTGGACTTAAAATGACTGTCAGCAGCTCCAGGACACTGGCTACAGTACCATGGGTGTACATCTGGAAAAGGTATAGAAGGAGGCCATGAGAGATGATATCAACACGCAACCAAAGTGGGTAGAGAATTATTTATGTCACAACTCATCACATGGCTCTCTTGAAAGCTGTCTTCAGACCCAGAATGCCCCATCAGGTGTCTGCTACCTCTGTTGTCTAAACAGCATTTTGCTGGTTTTCTTTTTCCTTGTTGAAAGCGGCATTAACCTGTATGCTACAGAGAATAAAGCACGAGGGCGATTCTTTCACTATGGTTGTAAAAACAAGTTTAGCAACATTTATATTTTGCTGTGAGTAAATCTTCCTATAGAGCTTCCATTCACAAAATTTAAATTACTTACAATATGTTTTGCACCTCAGTAATTATATTCTGAGTCATCAAGTTCACACACGCTCCCCTTTTGTAGCAACTCATGTGTTCTTGAGAGAAATTACTTCTGAACATGCTTAATTTTAAAGTCTTCATTTTACATACTCTATGTAATCAAACTTTTTATTAAACATTGCCAAGTAATCTGTCTCATTTTAAATGAGCTGCTAGAAGAGGTAAAAGTCCATTAAGCTGTTAATTTCACACTATAACTCTGAATTCTTGAAAAGTTATGTTGAATATTGTTTTACAAAACGCTTACTTCCATATTTACCTACATATCTACTGCCATAGTTACTATATTGGTCAGGTGTATGATAAGAAACCAATATAGCCATATCAGCAAGGTTCTCCCAGGTAGAAAAAGGGAACAAAAAGAGAGAATTCAATTTCCATTTCTCTTGTTTGAGTTTGATACAGACAATTTTACTATACAGGTACAAACCACAAATCTGCTAATGTAGAAATACAAGTATACCCTAAAGGCAGAGTGCTTCTGCTGCAGAAATGGCTTAAGTGATTTGATAGCTCAAATTCATTGCAAGTAAACCTCAATTAGACTTGAAAATGAAAGTCAAGAAAGTGACATAGAAACTATTATATATCACTGTTTTTAAATTACTTATAATGGAGGTGAAAAAATACTTTAGGCTGTGAAAATAAGATGACTTCAAAACACACAAACCACATATAAACATATTCAAAAAGATCACTACCTCTTATATATTATTCTGAAATTGTTTGAATGCAGGTCTTTGTGTGCAAAAAACTCTGCATTAAAACATTTAAATTTGACTATTCCAAGCTCAAGAAACAGCAACTCTTTTATATATACCAGCTAATTAACTAGACCTTATTTCATATCATGTAGCCTTGTCAAATAAAATTGCATTTCTCATCCTTTAAAGACTTCATATCCACCTTTATTTAGGTTTGTAGTAACTTGAATCCTATGATAATGAGAGTAAAGAAAAAGGATGAAGCACATATTAATTTCTCTAAAACACTTGTAACTCAAGGCACAGTATTACATGAATAGTGACGGTTGTTTTTAGCACCCCCACCTCACTCTTACTTCAATTAGCTGTGAAGACCTTCTTACAACTGTCAGAATGAAGTAATTAGCACTGCAAAATTATTACATCTTGTAGAAGACTGTCAGGGAGGATCTCTCTCCTCCAAGCCTTATGACCTGTCTACAGGAACATCAGCCAACTGGCTTTTCAGGCTCTTATCAAAGCTATGCAGCTTAAAAACATCAGGGATCCTTCCCAGCAAGAATTTGCAGTCACACCCTTCCCCTTCAGAAAGCCTTTGACAGGTCTGAATTGCCAGGCATGACTTCTTCATGAACACCAACAACTTCACTGCACTGTCCACAGGGGACAGCCACAATCACCAACTCCTCAGTAGAAACACCAGAATCCAGGTGCTTTAGCTCTTTCATTGATACTTGTGTGCTTACAGCTCTGATGTTCATGGGCCACAACCAGGAAGAGTGTTACCTTAGCTCTTTGTCACTCAATTAAAAAAAAATACCAAGGAAATAAAAAGGGCCCCAAATTTACAAAAGAAAACAGCATGAGTATTTTGTTAAGTACAAACAGCCCAAAAATATATCAGCACAATCTTTCAAATTACAATAGCTGTTCAAGGCGCGAGACTCCAGATTAAGAGAATTAAATTTTCAAAATTCAGTGGAGTGTGTGCTTATTTAATTAAAAGCAGGCAGAATTTCATTTGCACTTCACTGTTAAGAATGCCACCTATAATATCACATTTTGGCAGTACAGCTTAATTCCAATTTATACTAAGAGCATACTTCATCAAACTCATTCTGAAGTTCATTACAAACGCTAAATGCCAGTACTATTTGCTATAGTGATCCCATCCCATTTAGATGTTTAAATAGGCAAACACGGTCAGATAAACTCGCAGCAGCTTGTGAATGTCCTCTGTTTTTTCACATGAAGCCTTTCGTATCTGAACTGCTACTGTGAGCTACAAGATGTAGGCTCTATGTTAAATTTTTACAGATATGCCTCAAGGCATTGAAATACTATCTTGCTTGCACCTCTGCTTATGGAGTAAATGAATTTATTTTATTTTTCTCTCACAAATGAAGCCACACATTATATTCATCACTGGGCTACATCCAACACAACAAGGGTTACTCACTGACTGACAGAAGGTTACCCTTGTACACCACCTTCAGACAATGTCTATGTCCCAGACTGCCCTGTAAGGCTGGCACATGGTAAAACTTTCTCCCACCCAAAAGAGAGGGGAGACTTGAAGAGAAGCAACAGCTTTCCATTTACTGTGACAGCCACTCAAGACAGCTGACAAGTGATACTGGAATGTCAGAGGCCTCCCTCTTTCCTCTAAGCAGTTATGTCAGCCAAGTAGGAGGGAGGAGAGGCACTGCTCCTATATATTTTGGTTTAAGCAAGTTTGGTTAATTGAACTATTCAATGATTTGTGTTTCTTCCCTGGCTAAGGTAACCTGTTGCTGACAGATTTGCAAACTCCTCTCAATCTACTACTGCACACATTTAAATCATCACAAAAAAACACCAGTAGTTTGTGCTGGAGTCATGCACAATAATGCAGAAATTACCTGTGTGCAGCACACTATTGACATAGGAGGAACATGACAAAGAAGAGTTAGAATGTTTGTTTTAATCCAGGCTCAGTCGCTGTCTTCATATGCTGTCTCAGTCACAACACTTCAGAGGTCTATATAGCTGCTCACTCCAGTTTCAAAGCATGGCAACACACAAATTGCTAAAAATGCAGGCTGTAATAACAGGTATTACATGATTGGAGATAAAAATCAAGTGATCAAAATCATTCATAAATATCTTCTGTAGGGAAGGAAATATTTCCCAAGTATGTTACTGAAAATCCCTATCACACTGTACAGGCTATTGATGGAGTCCACATTAAGCATTTTGGTATAATTAAAGTTCTATATATGTGGCAGGCTGTTTAGTCCTTGGAAGGCCAAACAGCTACTTTCCAAGTAAGCTTGTACAAGGAGACTTTAGGGCTTGGAGTGTATTGGTGTGGGAGTAAAGGCTTTCCAGTCCTGAGAGGTGGACATTTTCACCTTCCACAGGAAGACAGATCTGTGTGAAATAAAACTATCTTCAGTTTCATGAATTTACAGCAAGAGTGTAAGGATCTTGAGATGAGCTCTTACTGGCAGGCAGATTGCCTTCTCCTGTTGCAAGATAGCAGAGACAGTCATTGAACTGGAAGTTTCATAGCCAGGTCACCAGAGAACCAGGCTCCTAAAGGAAGACTGAATTGGACACCATACAGGATTTTGGCACCAGGATTTTGAAACCAACAGGTTAAGGAAATTTTTCTGAGCAGGGCAAAAGTAACTGGGATTGTGCCTCACACTTCTGCTGCAGAGTGCTTCCCTTAGCACAAAAGCTTTGGTGTTATATTTCAAAGGCCACTTTTAGTACTGTTCATCATCTTTGGTATTTTTGGGGGGGGGGGGGGGGGGGGAGGGAAGGGGGGGGAGGGGTGTATTGTGGATTTTTTTTTTGTTGGTAGTGGTTTGGTTTTGTTCCGTTTTGCTTTTTGATTCCTGCAAGACAACAAGACAACACTGTTTTCATATATAGTTTACACCAAATTTAGAAATATCTGGTGTGTGAACATTGACAGATTTTCCAAATAAGTGATTTATGGCTCTAAAACCTCCATTACCACATGACAGGTACTTGCAAAAAAAAAAAAAGTGAAATATTAAACACCTTTAAAAAAGGTAAAGACAGATAAACTAGAAGAAATAGTGAGAGGGCGGCTGAGAAAAGCCTGAGTATGGAAAAGCTCTTATGAGCACCATCGCCTGTGATCACTGGATTCATTACAAGCCTAGGAATTCCCCATAAAATCCAAAGCATATACACATCATACTCCCCTAAACAGTCTCACCATCCAAAAACTTGCAATAAATTCTAAATTATTAGCAACATGCTATTGAGCTGGCACTCAGTAATATCAATGATGCAATTTTCTTCTGCCTTGACACATACCAAATATACTAATAAAATCTAGCAAATTACACCTGGATTCACTAGATGTTAAATTTAATACAAAGAAGACAGTTCTATTCAAAGTCTCGCCTCATTTATCTTTCATATTCCTCTATTTTACCATGACTTGTGCTGCTTCCTAAAGGCACCCTTTAATTTCAAGGACACCATCTTTGCTTATAGCCTTCAAATTAGAAGTAAAGTTTAAAACAGGTAAGAAACTTGAATCAAGGAAATAAGCAGAGAAACAAAAGAAAAATGCATATGCTACAAAAGACTAACTGAGTTTCAGGTACTTATTTGCTATTTGTCCTAGTTCAGCAGGTGGGACCAGTTATCACTGTGTGGGGGTGATCAAAGCTATGTATTCTACCCTCTCTATTCATTTCCCAAGGACAATGGACCATTAGTAGCAGCTGCTCAGGGAGTCATTAGCACTTTCACACCCAGCCTGGGGGGAATGTGGCTGCTATTGGGCCAGAGGAGCAGCAGCACCTCAACAGGAGGAGACCACTGCTCTCAACCAGACTACAGCCGTTACCTGCACCAACAGGTTTTTTCACTTCCTGTTGCTTTGGATTTGGGGGAATCACATGGGTCTCAGCACAAGGGCTAACAAACCCCTTTGGGTTTGTGCCCTAGGATACTGGGTTATACTGCTAGATTTTGTGAGTTGAAAGCAATTTCTCTTTCTGTCAGTGTATTTATGGTAACATCTTTCATTAAACTGTAACTCTGACTTATAATCTCTCATGTGGTGGGTCCATTTCTCCTGCTGGTTAACCTTTAAACCAGCACACTATTATTTCAAACTACAAATGAAAGTTAGTGCATTCATCTTCAAAGAGCTAGATGTTTAAAGTGACCAAGCTAATCAAATAATCTCTCCTTTAAGTCAATGTGGTCCCCTAAACAATAACCCTCTGCACAAAATCTCACAATCTGCTTTCATTTTTGCTCCATTCATATGAGTAGCAACCAGTTTATGGACTACACTATCACTTCTGGCCTAGCATGAAATTTCATAACAAAAAAAATAAAATCATGTTCCAACAAATTTATGACATTCTAGAAGAACCCTCAGAAAGATGTGCTTTCTTCCTGGAAATCCATTGCACTTACAGATTTCCTCTATTTCTTGAAAATACTCATGCCATTCCCTTAGCTTTACAGTATTTTTGCCTTCTCATAGCACCCAGAACATCTGATGAGGTCACACTACCATTTCTACAGTCTCTGACTCTGTCTCAGTTACCATACCCTCAATTGCCACACTGCAGAACTTATTTTGGCAACCCCATTCTATTTTGTCTACACATTTCAGACAGACTGAGGTAATCCAGATCAAGCCCAGAGAAAGTGTCAATGACATTGGGGCAGGGGATGAAGACTGTACCTTTGCAAGTAGAATCTAGAGGAGCTTATGTTGTTCAGCCTGTGAAAACAGAATGGAATGGGTCTCCTCTACACAAATATGTTTAATGGTAAAAACACCACAAAAGTCTATAGGCAACATAAAATTTTTGTGTAGGAATAAAAGGACCCTAGCTTCTCAAGAGCCAGTGAAAGAGAGAGTTTTCCAGTCTCCTCAGTGGGAAGGATTATCATCAGTAGATGAAAAGTACTCTGTAATAGCAGGAGATGAGACACAAAACCCCTGAAGCTGGGATATATTTCTAACTTGGCTGCCCTGAAACCAGGCCCCCTAAAACCCTTACTGGGTCTACACTCATTTCATCCCTGCTGGGGTTAAGGTGGCTGGTTTACACCACACCATCACGCCTTACCATCACCTCCCATACTTCTGCACTTCCCATTCTCAGTTTCTTCTGCTTAACTCTGTGGCAGCAATGCTCCTGCTGGCTCTGCTGCCTCTGGTGTTTAATGCAGTCCCTGGGCAGCCTGAAAGCCAGGCAGCTGTCTGCTTTTTGCCATAGAAAAGTTTTCAGCAGGGCATCAATGACCTCAGTAACAGGCCATTATATATTTAATGAACACAGTTGCCTGTGGCCAAGTGCTGTTTCAGTGCTGGGGGAACTAAAAAAGAAAACAACTGCATAGAGACATGGGATATTAACTGAGAATCCAAGCAAGACAGCAGGTTGCAGAGGGCAGAAAAAAATGTTGTACGACTACAGGATCTATCATAGCTGCTGTAAATAACCTGCTTATTAGAGAAAAAAAGCTAATGGCATGTGCCACTGTACGACAAAGCAAATATGTTTGCTCTGTCTGGAACAATGCATAGAGTAAATGGCATTATCAGAGATGAGAGGCAGCCACAGTTACAATGATATAGCAGGGACAGAAGATAATTCTAAGTCTACATCACAATTGCGAGGTTATAATTTTACTACAAACAGCACAGGTTAAACTTGCATCAATCATGGACTTGGTAGAGGATCGTTGAGTCAGTTTCAGATGGAGCAATACAGAAAGTGTCCACAGTCTTCAAAAAAACTAAGAATGAGGAAAAAATACCAGCTGAATTTTGGAAAAATACACAACTGAAGGCGGCATTCAAAATTTCTTGACTTCAATCAGATGGAGCACCTGTGGAATGCTACATAACTTGTGCTGAGAAACAGAAGTGTGCTGGTCCGAATAAAGTTGTCAAGCACAACAGGTGCACACAGGGGATGGCAGAAATTATACTTGTGCTAAATATTCTAAATATCTGGTCTTCCAAAAAGCCTTACTTAAGATACAAATAATCATCCAGGCCAGTAATGAAGTTGTCAGGTTCCCCTGGAGCTGGCAAAGGAACTGCCAGTGTTCCCAAGAAGCAGTCAGGGCTGTGTTACTGCTCACTGAACAGTCAGGGTAACACATGTTACCAGAAATGCCACAAATTGGTGTCTCCCTATACTGCTTCTTACAAAGCAGCTGCAAATCCAGAAGAGGGAAGAACACTGCATTTCTTCTACAGTTTTTGTACAGCCTAGGGAGGGGGAAAAATCTTCCATATAAATCTGAAAAAGACAAAGAGACGAAGAGAAGGGAAAAAGGAATTTGCATTGGGGAAATTTCACTATTTTTTTCAATGTATTTTGCTCCAATTAGACTAGGACATTCATCAGCACATGTGCCCTTTCACAGACTTCCCCATGGACACAGAGGGCGTAGGGTCCCTGCCAAAAAATAGCTGAGAGGGCAGGGAGGCTGTGTGCATTTAAAAAGTGTGAACTAAAATGGTGTCCTGAATCCAAGTAAGCCTGTACCACTCTTCCTACTCTCAATGTTATCTAGAGAGCAATGGTACAGAAAGATCACTTTTAAATTGAGTCTCTATAGCTTCTTTGTCACAGTCATATTATAAAAGCAGATTCCTTGAGGGCTTTTTTCTGAATCAGGAAGAAAAAAAAAGTAAAGATTGTGTCCAGCCTTTTTCAGACCTCTTTGCAAAACATTCTAGCCACCCATATAAATTAAACTCAGAATTGCCCAGGAGCATTTCATCCTTTGTGTTCATAAACTAGCAATCTTGACCTCCAGATTTTAATTTACTTTACTGAAATATTTATTTCCTTCAATAAATGAAGCATTCCAGATTTGACTCTTTGCAACAAACATTAGCCAGAGAACATGACCATGAATACACCAATTTTGTTTCCTGCAATCTCTTCATACAAACCATGAAGGTATAAAGCTGGCTACCAGAGCAGTAGCAGAACGTATTAACAAATTCATTTCTAAAGCTTCGGTTTACCAAGTTAATGATTAAATAATTTATTAAAACAGAGATGAAAGTCCAGGAGCAAAGTTCCAAAGTAAAACAGACTGATTTTATTTGTTCTTAAGCCAATCCCTTAACTCATTAAAAACAGCAGTACCTGTTACCCTGACCAGAAGCTTTTTATTACCTTACATAGGATTGCGAAGAGTAAACCCACCAAAAGTAATGGATTGACTCCTAAAAACAACTGTTCATAAAATGGAGTCTTTTGCATAAAAGGCTCGGTGCGGCCAAGGAGAAAACAAGAAGCACCAAAGGTGCTGCTCTGTTGTTATCCAGCATGTCACGGAGCACAGAGTGGGGATATCAGCCAGCTCATTGTGGACACACTGCAATTGTTTCATTGCACGACTAAATAATTTTATGAACCATGAGGAAAAGGCCACTCCTCTTGTCTGAACTCTTCCAGAAAACCTATCCATTATTCACAATTATCTTCCAGTGCTTCTCCCATTTGCCATGTGCAGAGTCACCTCAGTGAGTACAGTGTCCTTCTGCTGGACTTCACCGTTGTATTTTAGACTTACCCTGCTGAGCAGTGGGATCAGGAGAAGCAGAATTTGCAAAGAAGTCACAAAACAAGCATGCAGAAGGGCTGAACCATCCTAATTTTGAAACAAGGTTTTCAAGCTGATAGGTGCCATTAAGGAGGACAGGATGCAGTGCTCAGATGTCACTCATCCATACAGTCTCCTGCCAATGACCTTTGCAAAGGACAGATCAATACTAAGCAGATACTGTATCTACTACTTCTTACTGCGTAGGAAAGGTCAACCATTTTCATGTATGTATCAGTGCTAACATTACAGTTTTCAGTCACAGAACGGCTTAAACCTGTGAATCAAGAAAAAAATCCTTATCTTGAGTATAGCAGCATTTACAAACATGATAACTTAAAAAAATAAAAAAAAAAACACAAGAAAAAAAGACTTGGAATGAAACCTTGTTTCATAAGCAAGGTATCATGCTTGTAGAAGAAATGTAAAGCTTTACCTTGCTATCATGAAATGCAAATGAAATTATAAACAGCATTTATGAGACTGCTTCCTTAGCAAAATCTGGTACTACCTGTATGTTTTACCATAGAAACAAATATATTTTTAAAATAGTAAGACATTTACAATCATTTTATGCATGCCCACTTCACCCTATTTTTTCACATCTGCAGGCCACAGAGATTATTCTACTCTTGCAGTTCACTTAGGTGGCATATTTTGAGAGGCCTTTATAAAAATACATGCTTTAGTTCTATATTTAAACTTGATCCTAATAAGCTCAATGCCAAATCCTTTTAGCTTCAGTACCAAAATTCTGTAATATACATATTGCCACAATCTAGATGATGCTTTGTACTGAAATCACAGCTGAAAGTCCTGGCCTTTTTTGAAATATATACTTGAATTCCCAAAGTATGATTCAGTTGAACATTTCACAGTACCTGAAAGTTCAAGGATGAACATCAAAACTCTATTACAACAACTCTGTGTTTAAATGAAAAAGTGCTGATATATATCTTAAACACACCACAAACTTCAAGCAACACTAGAACTTCAGTCTGGCTCTGGTCAGAAGACACTGCTGCAGTATTTGATATTGCAAGTGTAAGATCCACAAGGACAGTGTTTTAAAATTTTCAGAAAGCTAATATTTTAAAATGCTTGCATAAGGGAAAAGGGTTATTTAATACTCAATGTAATGAATTTCGGAGTTGCATTAAATGCAGCATCATAAGGAGATATTTTACTCTTGTGCTTTAGCTGTATTGAAGTGGAGCAATGACACTTCCATACATCCATAAGCAAAGTCATAAAAAGGATCTATAATCTTTTGATGCATACTTTTAATACATTTTGGTAAGGTTTATTACAATTCTTCCTCATCTCAGCATCTCTTATGGTTAATATAGAGACATATGCACAAAGTTAAAAATCACTCAGCCGTCCACAAAAAGAGAAGCAATGTTTTTAAGAATAAAACAGTTATTTTTACTCTCACTGCACTTGAGTTGGTCAAGAGGTAAGCCATCTTATTATAATTTTGTAAAACTTAGAACACATCCCCTGACTTAATGATTTAATTCTTTGTGTTATTTTCTTGCAATTCTTCATTCTAAGAGAGGTTTCTCTCTGTCAAGAAGATATGAAGGGAAAACCAAATCATTCAGCTTAATACCATGAAACAGCATATACTGCCAGATTAGGAAAGTCTATTGTGATGCTACTATCACCAATATTGACGAATATAAACCTGAAATTCAGCTTTTATTTTTTATTAGTTAGCTGTGCCATCACATTGGAAAATCAAACTAAAAAACAAGAAACCAACCAAAAAAGCAAAACAAACAAACAAAAATCCAACAACAAAAACTGGAAAAAAAAATCATATTGTCTTGGAGTTAAACAACGGAAAAAAGTTATACTTCTGACTGCAGCCATGTGCCAAGGGCAGAATTACAAGCAAGCAATTAATTTCAGGATCTCTGAAATTACCTGCAGAATTATTTTTTCACAGTGGAAATCCAGTCTATGCACTGTGATGAAGGACAGAGCTGCCTGTCTCCCTGTCTTGTCACACTGCATATTTTGATTAGCTACAATAGCATAGAAGTATAGATTTTTAATATACTTTTATTGCCTTTTAGATAGCTGACTTACTGACAGTGGTTTTAGGGCATTTCCTTCCTCAATTTTTATGACTACACCTTTTTGATGACTATGCTTTTTAAATTTTTATTGGGGAATAATAACTGAATTTCTATAGGGACAGATGACAAATTCTATTAGATGCAATACCAAAAATGTTCATTTAGGTACAGAGGGAATTAAAAAAAAACAAACACAAAAAAAACCCCAATGCAAACACTGGTATGCTCTTGTCAACTCCCATCCTGCTCTTAAAAAAGTCTCAAGCTTTTTTAAAGCAGGATCCAAAATAAAACAAGCTGAAGATGTAAGTTCTTTTAAAGTGATTTAGGTTTCTTACACAGTTCAAGTCTATTTCCATACTCCCTGACAGCAAAGAACACAGAGTACAATAGCAATTATTCTAGAAACAGTTACACTTCCTACTTTGCCTTCATAAGCAGAACGATGAAACAGCAACGTTGCAATAACACTGAGAGTAAATGGAAATCAGAATGCTAACGTTGCATGTGTGCACACAGGTCTGCTCAAAAGACTCTACAGGGCTGTAGGTATTGCTCTAACTGGCTATAAGTGGCTGCCCTTGAAAACAGCTATTCCTCATAGGTAGTCTCATTTCATTTGGCCATACATTAATAGGTTGTCATCCTGCACAGCATCAAAAGAGAGGTTTAGAAAAGGCAAAAATAAATACTTTCTCCAGAAAGCTGGTGGTGGGAAAGGGTGAACAAGTTATAGCCAGCAGAAGTATCCAGCTAGAAATCTCAGGGTTTTTACACCCTCATAAAAATGCAGTCACACAAAAAGCAGCAGGAAGGTGTAAAACAGATTTTCTTCATTACAACTATGAACACTACACTGCTATTGATCTGAATTCTGTGATGTGTTTTGCAGAAATATTTACTTTCAAGGAGATTGACCAAAAATAAAAAAAGGAATGCATGACACATTTTCGTACACTAAAAGTGCCATTAAAAGCAGGTAAATGAACTCAAAGCATATAGATTCTTCAATAAAGACATATTTTATAAAACTGAAAGAGTTACCTGAAAAAAATTTAAGTTGTATATTTTGTCATGGTGTAAATAATGGCAGGGAGTGTACCTTCAGCACACTCCATCCTGAACTTTAAGGACAAGATCTTATTTAGAGAATCACTTCATTTTCTTGCCCATTCCCAGAGGACCCCAACACTCAATTTTACCTTCTCTTTTTGTTTTTGCTCTTAAAAATTATACTAAAACTACTTTCAAAGAGGTTTTATTATTCCAACAAAAGTGAATAGCTGCTGTAAAACAATGTACCCATTCCCATAAGGCTTTTATAAATTCTCACTATGCCCTATTTAATTTTATCTGAATTTTAACCATGTCCTTGTACCTAGTCCCACCTTACTAACTTACTATACCATCTTACTAATAATCAATTTTGAGATTCTAACTTCTATGTCTTATTTAGAACTGTGGACTTGTATTACAGCACTGAGTTAACTACAGGACTTTGAGAATTGGAGCATCTGGGAGAAAAAGAACTGATCGGTCCAACACTTGATTGTCCAAACACCTTCTTGTTTTAAAAGTGAGGTGCTTTCCTGAGGCATGACAAATGACCCTCAGAAAATGTCATCACATCACACAGGCCTAATCAAAATGAAAACTATGAAGTGCATCATACAAGATATGAAAGAAAAGATTATTTTACCTGTATCGGACATGCTCAATTGTGTCATATGTCAGCTTGCTGCTGATATTCTGACTATGGGGGTTGCCTAGGAGACAACAGAGATACGGAAATTAATCATTGATCATAATTTTGCTATTAAATTTCTCTTTTATGAAAGTATTACACCAACGCACTCCAAAAGATGACAAAGAAAGATTCACTGTGTACTTCACAGCATTGCCCTGAAGCTCCTTAGTCAAGAGAAGGGACATATGAGAGGGTAAAGCAATTAGGACAGAACTGGAAACTTCAGCTGGAACTCTTACTTAGTTCCTTTAAAAAGGAAGTGCAACTGCCTATGCACAAACGTACTAGGAAAAACTACAATGTACACTCATAAATGTATTTGTGCAGGAGCTAAGAAGCAAAAGACAGCATCAGGAGACAACAGACATTCATGATGGAAGATCAGGATTTACCCCAGGGTTTTTAGTGTCTGAAATTCAAATAATTCATTAAAATATAAATTTCACCACAAAATTAATAACCATTTTGTCCATGTATTAACAATTAAGACAGCACATAAGAGGGCATGATTTTATCTTTTTCAGTAAAAAAAGATTACAGCAATATCCACACAGGCACAGCACAGTGTTCTATTAGCAAGTACGCAAAGAACATGCCAAAACAGTTTGGAAAGGGAGTAAGAAAAAAAATTGCTTTACAAATACAGCTTTTGTAGTAGGCTCCAATAGTAGCTACTCTCTTTTTAAAATTTCAGTCACCCTGCTGAAAGTTATTGAATGAAGGTGTTGAAAATAATAAATTTAGAGCTCAAACAAAAAACTAATACATATAATTTTCATGTCTGATGTTGCATTTCTGTAATTTCCAATTCAAATATTTTCAATTTAGAAGTGAGAATATTTCTTACTTATAATACTTTCCCTCATTTACACATGCAACAGCTAAACTGCAGTTCTTTTGGCCTGTGCATTATCACCACAAAAATAAAAAAGCTCCAAGTCAAACTCCCATTTCATTCACATCTGTGTTTGTTAAATTAACTTCTTTTGTACAACACTTACTGTCCTCAGAGTATGAGATGTAATTGGAAAAAAAAAAAAGAGAATTGACCATACTAAACCTCTGGTTATCATTTTATGTGAGAAAACTAATAAAAAAGATACTATTTGTCCTATTATAGCATAATAGGTACAATGCAAATCTGCTCCAAATTGGCAGCACTACTATTTCTAATCACAAGCATTCTATTGATTCACAAATGGTACTTTTTCCTGACACAGATGGTACTTATTATAAGGGTTGAAACCAATGTTGTTTTAAATAACTAAGATCAGAGTGCATACATTTCACTTTACAATGTCTGTTGTGAGAGAACATTAATTTTAATATCACTGAATTGTACTTGGAGTAAAAGATCTTAAATGTAATCAAATCAACATGGTTTGTTATAAGACTAAAAAAAACCCTATCCCTATCTAGAATAGCATCTGTTTCGTAGTGGAACTAAAATACATGCTCTGGATCCTGGCCTTGCCAGCATTTGGGAAAAAATAGGGGAAAATGGCATATACAATGGCACATTGAAAATAAAACTACCCAAAACTCTGAAGTGGCTTGCCCAGTGGATAAGCACAAGTGTGCTGGTGCTAGAGGGAACAGGTTTCTTGTAAAGCAGTGGTACCTAGTTCCCAAGTGAGGAATTCCTTTGCTCTATGTATCACGGAGCATTAGAAAGACACAAAACTAGCAAAAAGGACACATGGCCCACAGATAGTAACACACAACATGAAATTTTGATTACTCCAATGGGACTACTCACAGCATAATACTGGACAATATATTTTTTTCTGGCTGAGTATGACTCTTACATAAATTGTCTCACACAGTAACAATATTTCCTAAACAACGGATGCTGCTGCCTTTAAAATCACCCTCCCTTATCTTGGCTAGATAACAATGTTAGAAAGAAATGAAAGGTTTAGGTAGAGGATTCGGGGATGAAGTACTTATAGGCAGTGCTGAAGTGGCCCCATCCACAGTTGTAATAGCTAAATTCTGTAGATATTTTTACTCACACTCTTATGTACAAGATTGCTTGGCAATACACATTCTTTTATTGAGTATGCACCAAAATCAAATAGTCTGAGAGAGGTAAAGCACCTATTCTCTGCCTAAATTCACTTGGGACCTTTGAGATAGACTTTCTGCTAAATAAAATGCTTATACTGAGTCACAGTATAAGCTCCCTGTGATGACTCTCACAGGGAAGGATGGAGGTTCTGGATTCTGTTCCTTGCATAAGAAACTGGTTTTGCATTTGGTGTGGAAAAAAACCCCAAAATGTAACAAACAGTGCTTATAACTACCCTGTATTTCTTTATCCCAAGTGTGGTGCCCTAACTTCAAGGCAACAGTCATGCTCCTTTGATTTTTTTGCTTCACCAACACCAACACATCCTTGGCCACCAAAGAATGAAATGACACAGGGGACCTGCACCTCTTTTGCAAAATCACTAGTCTTCCAACTGTGCTACTGCAGTGCTGAAAATCCTCCAGTAGTTCTCTTCCAACAGGCACAGTTTTAAACTATTTAGATGGAATTTGAGAAGACTAATGGGAACGCTGTTTTGCACTTACCATAAACATTGTTTCTGAGGTCATCAGTAAAAGCTTTTAGTAGACTCTCTGGGAAAAGTGCTGAACCAGCATGGTCAAGGTAAGTAATCCCTAAAATAAAAATAAAATTCCTAGAATCAATTTTTAAAATCTTAAAGTCCATTTTCTCCCACAGACTACATTCTGAAGTGTACCATTCAAACGCTCCTTTTCAGTCACTGGCAGAGAAAAAGAAACAAGGATGAAACAAAAGAAACCAAACATTTTGATTACCTCTGTACAATTTTTAATTAAAACCAAAAAGGTCCTTCCTTTCATGTTCAGATTATAGATTTTTTGGAAGGGAAATATCTTGTTGTTTGGCCTGTACAAGACCGAGCAAGCTGGTCTCTTCAGCCACAGTACTTTGCTACTTCTAAGCACTACTCATTATGAAAACTGCTATTACCACAATGATGATAATTATTATTAATAGCAACAGTAGTATTGTCTCCTTGCTGGCAGGTGAAGCAGCTCTCAAGAACTGACAAAGCCTAAATCATGCCTGAAGCCCAAAGACAGGACTAGTATAATTTTTAACGTATTTAAATATGTCTAGCCACTCTGCTGCACTTAACATTCAATTCATTTTTAAAATCTCCTTTTACATTATTAACCTATTTCAAAACTTTTAAATAAATGCTTATTGGAAATGACGTTTTTTTCATGTTTGGCCATTCTAGATTTCTTAATCTTTAGCAATTACTCTTTCATTTCTCCAGTGTGTTTAATGCTTGTTATTAGTTTTTTCATTTCACTTACCTTAAGTATTTCAACCTATTTCAAATTTTAATAATGATGAATATGATTAAGATTAGAATTTATTAAGTATTTTAAAGGTCCTCACTTTCCACAGGGATTTAAAACTGAGTTAAGCTTTGAAGGAGAAACCTTGACAGTTGGAAATACATATTATTATATATTATGTTACTGTAGCAGTGATTCAGTGGGGAAAGCTGTGAGGCAGTGCTAATGATAAAACCAATTCAGACACCCATCACTTATTTTCAAAAGAGAAGAGGCCCCTCCTGCCTTAAGGTTTCCCTAGCAAAAGCAGGACTTTTAGTGATGGCTTGAAGTCAACTGAGCATTTTGAGGTGTTTGCAAGGATAGAGCATGGACAAAACCTGGGTCAATTTATTAGTTGTACAAGTTTTTAGTTTTGTGTTTTGTTTTGTTTCTTTTTTAATTTTAGAGAGTTTCTCCCAAACATTGTGAAGCAGTGCAAACAAGTACACAGGGGGTCAAAATGCATACAGGGGTCCATCCTGCTCAGTTTCTTATGGATGCTGGGCTCACCACTGAAATGCAGAAATTTTAGAGAGAGAGGCACACTGCCTCTCAGCAGGACACAGCCAGGCCCTTGTCCAGTGTGGCTTCTGCTGGCAAGGGGTCAGCAGCTTTCCCTCCAGCAGCTCACATGCTCACCATGCCCACCACATGACCTGCAGCTTGGCACAAAAAGCCTCCACCTTGAGTTGGGGCTGAAGCATAGAGCAGGAAACACAACCACCACTACCAGGACACAGCCCAATGGCACTGGTCAGAGCAATGAACAGCCCATGGTCATTGGCTACAGCTGGGAGAGCTGGGAAAGGCAGGACTAGAGATGAGAACAGGAAGAGGCAGCCCTGAGCCAGACGCACTGCCATTCATCCCTGCAAAGCCCACAGAGGTGCCATTTGGCTCATTACCTCTCAGGGGCACCAGGAGCACAGGCAGGAGATGCTTCCTCTGGGTGCAGAGAGCTGCCGAGTTTCGACCATTGCAGCACTAAGAAGGGTGGCAGCACTGAAGTGATTACACAGCCATACAGCATGAGCAAAATCCAGCAACCAGCTGAGACTCCTCAGACACAAATCATCCACTGCCAGGGGGTCAGGCGCTTCCCACACTGACCAACACCCCTGTGAGGCAACGTGGACTAAAAGATCTCTAGGTAAAGGCCCCCTAAGTGATTTTTCAAATTTGATTCCTTACGTAGCTCATGATGAAGGACAATATTGTGGTTCTATGACATGGAAGTGAAAAAAACCCAGCCAGTCTTTTTTTAAATTCCTCCTCTGGGTATAATTTGGAAATCTGTGAGGAAATTTGGCTGAGGAAGGAAAAAATATTAATTCTTAAACTTTTATTTTATGTTTAATGCTGCTGTTTAATTGAAAACAGAGAACAGCATTTAATACTCTCTCTACTGCCCAAAAAAAGAAATGGGCTCTTTCATCATTTGAGACTGCACTGAAACAAATATTTTCATTGCTATTGCACTTTTATGATGTAGTTTTTCCTTGCTGTCTTATTTCAACAGAATTGTATTTTTAAAGGAAAGAAAAAAAAGTGGCACATGCATAACACCACCAAAAAGCACATTAGAAACTTTCATTGTGCTTTTCCCCAGGTTTAATAACATTTGCTATTTTATCTTTATTGAATGCCCATTAACCAAGGAGATTTGTCAGTATATAGAGAATAATACAGTTCCCCATTTCACTGTGGTATTTAGTATATAGGCTGTCAGCACTATGAAATTATACTGTTTACGGGAAGTAACAGGAGAAAGAAAATATAATATGATCAACCAAAAGAAAATTAAAACGCAATATCCATCAGGACATGGTTTCGTTGCTCAGGGAAAAAGTAAAATTAACTTTTGGTTTAATTTACATACTATTATGTTTGGAGTGTGTAACTGACTTCACTGATCTAATAACATACCAACTATTTGATAAAATCATATTTCAGAAATAAGGTTTTTTTATAGGAGTATCGAAAACCATTCAATGTGTCAGCATTAGTTATGGAAAGTCATTCAGTCAGAGTATTGGTTCATAAGCTGCAATATTCATATGCTAATACCTTTGCAGATTAACTTCACATGGGGGAGTCTTTGGGTACTGACACAGGCCAGTCTGTCCTGCTGAGGAAAGTCCCAGACCATCTCTCTGATCTCCTTATGTGCTACAATTCATTTCTTAACAAAACATTCACCATCTCCAAGTGCCTGCTTTGTCTCTTGGTAAAACTTCATGAGTGCACATGTACATACAACCTCAAAAATGCCAGGGGACCATTGAGTTTAACAGAATATTTCTATCTCTTAAATGAAAAAAAGAGAATTTAATTTGAAGCTTTTCAAAATTAGAGTTTACGACCAAATTGCAACATTCAACTGCACAAAGTCTGACAGCCTGCAAACATGCTAGGTAAAAAGAAACTATCAGATTAATCTTTGGGGCCCAAAATATCTGCTTCTGACAAGAGCACATTTTCCTAAAACATGACTTCACCTGACTTAGAAGAAATTTAAAGACATCATTTGATGAACTGAGAGTAGAAAAAGGCAGTTATATTTTCACTAAATCTTTTATTAATTACTATGTATACATATATAGCTATATGTATATATATGTGTGTGTGTGTGTTTATACATATATATATATATACATATATATATATATATAGAGAGAGAGAGAGAGAGAGAGAGCGCATACAGAGGATGGTCTAGAGGGGAAGGAGCACAGAGAGACCATGAAGGCATTTCCTAAAATAGTCTAGTGGCTCAGGGAGGCTAAGCTTTCTCCTCCTTCACAACATTTCTCTAGTCACTCAGTTCCTATATGTTGTAAATATTAAAATTTGGTATTATGTAATTTGTTATTTTAATCCTTGAAATTATTCTTGGTGCTATACATTTCTGAACTTTGACTATCATTTCTAAAAATAACCAGTTTACCTATATACCATGGGGCTACTCTATGTTCACCTCCTTTACCTTTTGTTATCTTGCGATTCCACCACAGTCATCAAAACAAGCCAACCTGTGCTGTGCCTTCACAGATTATTTCTCATAGCCCTGGCACTTCAAAATTCCTGCACTTGAGCTGATTACAGGCTGCCAGTTATATCGCCAAAAGTCTCATAATGAAGAATGAAATGTGTAGTTACAAGGCAGCAACTCTACAGTCATGAATTTTGATTGGTGGATATAACTGCAATTCAGTAGGATTATATGCACAATATTACTTGGAAAGTAGATAAAGCCAACACCCTGGGGAAACAGCAAATATCTTAAGTATGGCAATATAAACAAAACCAGTACGAAATAGATTATATGAAAACAAGCTGAAGGCAGAATAAAGCATTATCTTGTCAAAAAATAAAGATGAAATTTTCAAACATCAAAACAAAAGGAGAAAAAACAAAAGATAAAACAGGGAGGAGAGGGCTCTACAGAGGTTGTAGACAAGTGTGGTATCACTTGAATACAGTGAGGTTTTAACAGGTAGTTTCACATCAGGTACCTCAGATGCGTAGAATCCTGGGGTGGAAGGGACCTTAAAGATCATCTTGCTCCAACCTCACTGCCATAGGCAGGGACACCTTCCACTAGACCAGGTGCCTCAAAGTCCCATTCAATCTGTCCTTAAACACCTTCAGCGATGCATCCACAAATTCTCTGGGTTCCAGTGCCTCATCACCCTCACACTAAAAAATTTCTTCCTAATATCTAATGTAAACTTATTCTCTTCCAGTTTGAAGCCATTGCCCCTTGTCCTGTCACTACATGCCCTTGTAAAAAGTCCCTCTCCATCTTTTCTGTAGGCTCCCTTCAGGTACTGGAAAGCCAGTTTAGTCATCCTGAAGCCTTCTCTTTTTCAGGCTGAACAAACCCCATTCTCTCAGTCTTTTTTCATGGGAAAGGTGCTCCATTCCTCTAATCATCTTGGTGGCCCTCCTCTGGACTCACTCCAAGAGATCAATGTCTTTCCTGTGCTGAGGATGCAGCACTCCAGATGGGGTTTCAGAAGGTGGAGCAGAAGGGCAGAATCACCTTCCTTGACCAGCTGGCCATGATGCTTTTTGATCAAGCCCAGGATACAGTCAGCTTTCTGGGCTGAGAACACACATTGCTGGCTCAGGTTATTAATCCAAGTCAGATACCCTTCAGAGCCAGCTCCCTCTTTCCAATGACTGCATAAGAACTTAGCTCCCCCAAGGATGCTCCTAAATTTCCTGGCAAAAGTAGCTTTAACTATGTAGTGTTATACAGATAGCCTTTGTAAAAGTGCCTGAAATCTCACAATGTCACAGGGCACAATATGCCCACACAATGTAAGGACAGATAGATAAAGATCCTTATTACATATAAACATTAACAAAGTACACTAAAAGAAAAAAAAAGACAAAAAACACGCCCCCCTCCCCGCCCCCCAGTATGCCTTTGCTGGATGTTTTCTGGATTCAACATCTAATGAATATTGTTACCTATACCTTCAGCTCCATTTTGGCATTGATTTAGGCAAAAACTATCAAAACCACAGTTATGTTTTCCCAATAAAAACATGCCTCTAACCTAAACAGTCTTGCTCTGCTAGACAAGGTAATGTTTTGTTTCCCTTACTTAGGGTCAAGGATCTCTTCAAAAGACCACAAAAGCATAGTGCTTGATAGACAAGCCCATAGATACTCAAAGCCTGAATAGTTACCATGCAGTTAAAGGAAACAGTGTTCCTCAGCATGGTATGACTTAATTGCTGCAGGCCTGGTGAAGTAACACAGCAGTCAGCCCACATCCATGGGCACAATTCTGCTTTCCGCTGCCAGTCCACTGAGTTCATCAATTTGAGTAATCACAGCTTGACCCGACTATGAAATGCTGATTCACACTGTTCTGAGACCAACCTGGATAATGGTACCAACATTCTAAGGGCTGATAACCAGTTACTGAGTTCTGTGGGAAAATGGTGTTTCATTAATGTATGTTTGTGTTTGACCTTATGGACTCATTACAAAAAGCAAAGCATGAAATGTGCAATTACAGTTAAATGTAATAAGTTCCCACTATTTTTCTCCACGTGCTATTGACTTGCATCATTTACTCTCGTTGCATTATTACCTACCGCAAAGCAGGTAGAGCATTAAAAGCCTTTACAGTCAATACCATACACCCTCTTTGCTTGCTGTATTCCTCAGCAGGGGCTATACCAACTCCACAAAAGCTGTTTAGGTGGCTAAGACTATTCATTGTCAGTATGCATGCTATTCTTATGTATGTGAGCCCCTGCTTGCAGCTTTCAGTTTACAGCTTGCTGGTATTGAGGTAGACATGAGCACGAAAGAAAGCGAGGATTTCACATTTATTAGGAACTCACATCCAAACCTATGAAATGTTATCTTTCACAGCTACAGAAAAAATAATATTGCATGCCATCATTTGCCAACTCCTGTGCTAAGTGATGCCGCAGTAAAGGGATCAGTCAGCACCTGTTGGAGTAGACCCGGAGTTTATACAGTGGCAAAAATACTACAAGAGATGGATAGACGAAGACGCCGAAGTCCAGGAACCCGGCTCCCCGAATATGGAAGCTCTGCAAGAGATTTATAAGGACTTTAATAAGTTCACACCCTATATTGATGTTTTCCCAGTTTAAATGTTATACCCTTAATGTGGCTACCCTGGTTATTTTTCCCTTAGTCGTTCCTTATCCAAGTTCCCTCTTCCCACAAAACCCTCCGGGTCGCAGTCCCCTCTCCTGGCCTGACCCGGCCATGGGGGCGGTTGCCGGCGGGGCCGCCCACGAGGCGCCGCTGGAGCCCGGGCGGGGGCTGTCCCTGTCTCGGAGTGCCGAAAGCCCTACGGTAGAATTTTCCCGCCCATCTCGTTCTCCTATTGGTCATTTTGCCGCTCCTCCCCTCCCTCCTTCCCTTCGTTTGCATGCACCCAATGAAGTGCATTACTCCGCCCCGTCTCCGCCCCATCTCCGCCCCTCTTCCCCACCTACATCCGGGAAATTCCCATGCTCTCCTTAAAAGCTAGCGCACGCCATTAAACTTGGCTTTTCCTCGTGGACTCCTGGCAAGTGCAGACTTGTTCCGTTCGGGGCTGTCGCCGGGCCGGGGGCGGGAGGAGCCGACCTGGCTTCTAAGGGGCCTGATCCTAGGGGAGCCCTGCTTGCTGCTTTCCTAGCCTGGCTCCTGGAAGCGGAAACCTCTCCACCGTATCGGTGGCTATTTTCAATCTGCTGATAAGCACCCGCCTTCATCCATTTGGCCTACCTATATGGTACAGCTTTATTCAGTGCATCACTGGGGCATGATTAAATATCAGTTGCAGTCAGTGATGTTATTTCCACAGACACCTTTAACAGATTGTGTGAGACCAGTTGAAGTCTTGCTTTATGAGTATGAATCAGAGGTACCTCAGCCTCATGTGAATACCATAGTGCAGCCTGCTGTCTTGCCATCTTTGGATGAAATATAAATCACAAGTGATTCATATTTATGCAAGTCTTCAAACAACTGTAACTTGCTCAAACCAAAACCAGCTTTCACACCTCCCTAGTGAAGATATGACCGTCTTTTAGTCTCTTTCTTTCCCCCCTTTCTCTCTAATGCATTGATCAAATGAAAGAAGAGTTGAAAGAGAACATATTCCCCATTCTTCTATTACTGGAGAATGTTTTTGTTGGCTTTGCTGAAAATTTCATAGAAACATTCACTTTTGTGTAGGAAAGAGGCAATTTAGACTTCCTTCTAGAAATGAAAACATGATAGTAAAAGGCAATGTTTAAGAAATCATAATAATAATTTTCATAATAGTGGTCATTAGCTAAACATTCTAGTAGCATAGTTCTGCTCTTTTTTCCTTCCCACTCTTACCATAAAACAGCCATAGACTTTCAACAACATGCAGAGATAATGTTTGAAACTGTCATTTTTAATCACTTCTATTTCTTGCTCTGTGACCTGAAATAATGGGCTTTATATGAAACCTAGAACAAAATAGAGACCCTAAATATTCTCTCCAAAATACAACAAATGAAATGTGTACAGATATATGGAAAGACTTTAAAATTATTTTACGCGTTTCCAGAAACACTAGAAGACAAAGTTTGAAACAACAGTCACCCCAAAAGAAACCCTTTTCTTCACCCTTTTCCCTTAAAACTCATTTCATTATTTGAAAATAATTCACTATGAGCCTCTGGCAGCAAGAGCCTTGGGCTTGAACTTGCAACTATTAACAAAAATGAAACACCCACATGAGAACTGGTACACACAATAAACCCTGAATGACAGCAGAAATCAGTTATCCCCACTGTTGAGGCTCTACTGAAGCACTTCCCAGACATCATTCCTTCCCAACAACAAGACCATGTTAATGCCTTGTTTGGTGAATGCAACAGAACTTCTCTCTGCTGCTTTTTCTGGTGAAGAGGTGAAGCTGTTACTGTAAACTAGTAGTAAATTTATTCTCAGATAGAAACTCTTCACACAAGGTTCCCCACAGACACAGGCCCTGATTTACTTATTCCATCTAGCAAAAAGTCTATTGACAGAAACAATGGAGATCAATTTCAGTGATATAAGAATAAGTGAAATGTAAGTTTCCCTTCAGCATAAATTTGATCTTTCAGGGACAAATATGTAAAACCAAATGACTATGTTACCAAGAGGAACTGTGCATAAATTCAAAGATTGTGAAATGAAGAGTGTGAGGACTGTTGATCAATACCACACTCTCATAAGATAAGAGGTCTGAGAAGATTCTCCTGGCCTGGAGTGGGCAGTCCTTTGCTGCAACACACAACCACATTCATCAACCAAACTACTTCCATATGAAAAACAGTTGGTAGTCTACCTTGCTCAAACCAGAACAATGCTTCAGAATTTCATCTTCCTAGTAAGAAACTACATCTTAACGTCTAGACCATGCTTTTCTATGATCAGCGTATTCTCATGTCAGTGTTGTTTTGCTTTAATATCTATCTTCATTCACCCACTCGGCTTCAACAGGTATTTCTCCCTTGACAACACAGTAATACCCTTCCACCTTCTCTGGCTAAAAATGTAATCTTCCTTTATTCTTAATGAATGATAATTCCAATTTTGGAAAGCTAGAGTAAGTTTCCCTAACTTTACAGGGGAAATAACTCCTTAGACCAAGATATCCATATCTCTTGGCTTACACTCTTGTTACTCATCACCTGATTTACACTCCTAATTGATTGCAGTGCAGTAACAAAAAACCAGCAATACTAAACCAAGGAGGCGTTTAATGCTTGAAATGTCCACATATAATACTTGACCAAGACCACCTGTATCACCTTTTCACCAGTGAGCAGTCCCCAACATAAACTGAAACCATAAACATGGGACATCAACAACAGTGCACAAAAATGTTAAGTATAGAAGTTTCAGTACTGCTACTGAGTAGCTACTTACTGTTTATCATGAAGAATTTAATTTTAATAAGACATAGAAATACTGAGATTTTACTAAGGAGATAGTAAGTATACATGAAAAAGTATGTATAAGCTTTTCTTCTACATTTGTAGTGGGTTAGTCTAGGCATTTTCCCATCATAAAATCTTTGAGCACCAACTCCCTACAAGGCAAGACAGTTTAACTCTTACTTTATGGGAATTTGATCCAAGTTTCACCTCAGATGAAACTATTCAAGTATAAACAGAACAATCTAAATGGTAAGATTATACTCAATTGCTGTAACTTTACTTCAGTAATAGTTCATTGACCACATTATACAGATGTCAATAACATAACTCATTAAATAAATGTATTTCTTATTTAGGGAGTTTTTAAAATAAGAATTACTTTGTAAATTTTTTTAGGACTGACTATAATTTCCTTATACCTCCATAAAATTGTAATACTTCAGTTAAAAAAATCTATTTTAAAAAAATTCCCACTAAAATAATCATAGCAGTTTGCTGTCAATAATTTAATAGGTATGCAATTGTCATAAATGTTCTGTTATTAACTTCATATATTTTGTCTAATTTAGTTTCCTCAAGTTTCTTTTCCATTTATTAGGGGTCTTTCCTAATTCAAATTCTTCAACAACCATTTTCAGGAATGTACTAGGAATGAAAAAGTACATTTATTAAAAAAATACTGGTTTAGGAAACCACAGTTTTTAAGTCCAAAACAGTATGACAACTGCAGAGATTTGTTATCTAATTCTGACAGAACTACAGGCTTCTTAATGAGTAAGTCTGAATGCAGCAGTATGTGAGAGAAATCCTATCCAACACAGGCCTGCTTTAAATAGGAACAACAGCATGAAGCTTACAGATACTCTATTTTTTTTTAGCTTCGCTGATGTTCAGAATGCTAAAGCTTTCTAAAAGAAAACTAAAAACCTCTTGAGCTGCTAACACAAACACATCATTTAGAACCCATTTTCTAAAGGATAGTTAACAAGTGACACAGCTTTTGGAAGCTTGCTCATTACTTTGAACCTGACTTTGGACAGCAACAATTCACTGCTGGACACTGCCATTAAGCTGTTTAGAAGGAGGAGCTTGTAGCTCTTCCAGATATTATAATTTCAGAGGACAGGCTCTCTGAACTTGAAGGGCTGCAACCTGACAAAAAAAGTCTTTTCCAAAGTCCAGTGAGTCAAAAGGAACCCATGTGAAGTCTGACCATGTTTCCACTGTACTACAATGAATAACCAAAGCAGAACTTTGCCTTCAGGTCACAGGGGCCTCAACTCTGCAAAGCTCCATTCAAACATGAGAACACAGAACAAGGTATCCAGACTGAGTTAAACCATTAACAAGCCCACTATAATCAGTGCTTCCTAAACATACTGCACTGATCACCTTTCTGGTTCCAGGCCAAGTTAAAGAGCTGGGATATGATCTTAATGACCATTGAAACAAGTGAAGTTTTCCTTCCTTTAATAAATGTGCTGGACTGCTTATATTGCTACATCCTCACCTGGCATCTACAGGACATCATCAGTCTCTTGGGCAAGCGTACACTTTCCAGAAGTCTAGATACCAATTTTAAAAGTGCAACATTTGTAATAATTAATTGATGAAAGGAACAGGAGGGCTATAATAACAGGCAACAGCAACAGAATCTCAAAATTGCATCAGCTTACTAGTTACATCAAATGAAGAACGGCTCCTGAGGTGTATTCAAGGTATCCAGGTGATTAAGTGTTTCCTCTAAGCACATATTATACACCTTTATTTACAAATATGCACAAATATGCCTGTGTATGAAGCACTGAGATGGGTATATGAATATATGTACATAAGTATTCCCTTAAGAGGTTAATTAGTATTTCCATGTTGCTTCTTGTAGCAGAACATAAGGAAAAGCAGATGTGAATCTGAAGATTCTCTTCCCTTACAGGTCTTTTCCACCTTCTCTTCCTTAGTGCCTCTCTAACTGTACATTTTGATAATTTTAGCAAAGTGATAACCTAGAAGTTATCACATCTGCTTTCAATCTCAATCAAAACTAACATCTACAAACAGCATCAACAATCAAGAAAAACAATACCAGCATTTAGGAACAATACAATAACAATAGTTACCTGTGGATGTCTTTGAAGAGAGTTAGATACAGTTCTAACTTGAAATTCCCTGGAGAATTCCAGTACTGGGGACTGAGTTCTAGCTCTGTTCATCTCAACGCAAATCCACTCAGTGAACTACTCCTCCTCTACTTTTTGTATCAGGATGCTCTATGTTTAAATAAAAGTATTTGGGGCACCTGTTGAAGTTAGTCCACTTTACGTTAGTACTAAGAGATATAAATATCTGAGCATCATAAACCCAGTAACAGTCTGACACTACTGATACAAACTTACAGAATTTCATATTTGGTAACAACCTTCCAGTGGATACCTTTCACTACAAAAATGAGTTTCACAGTTGTTCCTTTTTTGGTTTTTTAATGGACCCAGCAACAAAACAATTACAATATTATCACAATTTTATAAGGACACACCTGAAAAATATTTTGATATGCTTCACAAAATCATAGTATAATTCCTCTCAATTAAAGGGTTTCTTCTTTAGAAATTAAAGAGAATTATAATTTCACCATAAATTATTCGAAGTACTAAATACAAATGGCCTCACTAACACTAGACTAGCTTTGAAAATGAGTAAAGCATTATGCATAGAAAACCATATATTCCAGTTTCCCTAATCTCTGAACTCTGAACTTAAAATCACAACCCTGCCACAACACCAGCTCTTGCACTTTGC
Source organism: Pithys albifrons albifrons (assembly GCF_047495875.1). Taxonomy (NCBI): domain Eukaryota; kingdom Metazoa; phylum Chordata; class Aves; order Passeriformes; family Thamnophilidae; genus Pithys; species Pithys albifrons. The sequence continues at coordinate 17,922,431 of NC_092461.1, read as the reverse complement.
CTATAGGCAGCTGAGAAAACTTTATGTATTTAAAAATCAAGGTCTTCCTCCACAAACCATGCAATATTTGAAAAAAAATTACAAGACCAGATATAATATTCATAGAACATATCTTACTCAACTTCTGACACAAGGTACTTGAAAATAGTATCTAGGTAAAACCACACATAGTATACTCTGACTCCAGAACTGAGCACAGGACTGGATCCTGAGTATGAGTAGCAATTTCCTATGTGGAGCCTCCATAAGTAGCACAGCCACTCTGAAGTGCTGGAGCTGCTGGAGTTCCACAGCCAGGGCAAAGCCTGCTGCCTCTTTACAGCCCCTTCTACAAACGCCGAACACACCAGATGGCTGCACACACCTGTGCCTTACATTGGCAAAGGCTGTCAAGTGACACATGGAGAGTTATACAAGCTAAGAAGTTCAGGAACTGATTCTGTAACATCAAGTGAGGGTGGAGAGGCATTTTAAGTGAGGCTGGCATTATTTATGACAATGAATTATCATATTAATAATGGAAAATATTATCATAATTGGAAAATAATAGTCATTTGCTACTATTTCAAAGCCAATTCATGCACTGCTAATTTTAAAATACTTCCTTAGACTTGCTATAACTAGAAGTAACATCTCAGAATAGCAGTGAGATATATAACATATATATATATATTTCTGTAATGAGCTCTTATTATATAAAAAAACCTCTAGTTTTTGTTGAATTTGTGCTTGTGGACACAATATTACCCTATTCCCTCAAAGCAAATACGTTTAAGGCAACAGTAGCACATTTGACTCCTATCAGTTGCATTTTAAAGCTACTTATTTGTCATTAGGATGAAAGTAATTTGTATTTCCTATTTAATTTTTTTAGTAAAAGTGCATGAACATTTTTCACCAAAAGAATACCCAGGAGATGTAAAAATGAAAAACCTAAATACATCAAAACAACATTCTGAAATAGTTACAAAAGGTTCCCAGCAGAGCACAGAAAGGACAAAGTATGGGTCAGGGTTTTGTAAAATGTAAGAGAAAGAATTATAACTCCAAGCAAAGCAACAAGAAAATCAAAGTCATTAAATAAAAAATTAAATTTTAAAATTATGAGGTTATGGGTGCCCTCATTTGTATCCTTAGTTACAGTTACCTCAAAAAGGACATGATTTTCAAAGAATTGTAAGATCACAAGTATTGTAAATCTGGTTCAGTCAGATGCCTCAATCTGCCACCACATTTCAAATTAGAGTATACAAAATTCAAACAACTAAGGGCAAAAAATCTGGGTCAAATACTCTGACACAATGATAACTCACAGAATGCCTCAGACTCAGTGCATACAACAATTGGTTCTACGTGTTTCATTCCAGATCCCTTTACTCCTAAAAACTCCTCTCCAAATTTGTGCCATAAATACAAAAATGAAAATGATCCTTATTATGTTATGTAATTTTCACCATAAGGCAATTAATGGCTCCCCAACAGTAAAGCTAGAATGATCCCAGGCAATTAGAACATAATGCACAGAACATAATGCAGGTTCCATGTGTGATTTGTTTCCAGATGAATAGCACGTAATCATCAATATTTCATACACACACTAGATATCTGGTACTTTTGCCTCCACAGAAAGTCAGGGTATAGTGATAAAGTGAACCTCATGACATCAGTTACTGCATGGTATACACAGACTACTTTTTTTTCTACAGAGCAAATTATGGGCTTTTCTTCTTCCATTTCTTTTCACAGAGGGACAATAAGAAAGGCATTGAGGGCACACTTTTCCCTATGACTAACACATGCTCTTTTTCCCCCTATCCCACTTTGAACTTGAAACACTTTTCTTATTTCTGCTATGAAAGATGACAGTTGGGCAATTTGTGTTCTCACTACAGGGAGAGTAAAATTCCTGGATTTATAAGGATAGAGCTGGGTTTTTTGTATTTATTTATGTTTGTATTTGTATATATACCCATTGTAATGATTGCTTGGTGGGAAAACAATAAGAAACAATGTTTTGATTAGAATAGATTATTCCTTATATACCTTTTTTCTCTAGTGTTTTATTTTTTCTCATATATTCCTGACTACAAGCCAGGAACCTCAACCAACATATATCCAGAGATTGTATATGTTAGACTAGCCTGCTGTTTTCTCCTGTGTCATTCCACACAGAGTACACAGTGAAGTGGATTCTATGTATGCAACACTGCATGCACAGTAAAGTTTCTCCTCTGGATTCAGTTATTTTTCTGTTCTACAACTAAGGAGAAAGTCAATCCATAGCTAAAAAAGGAAAAATAAATGAAAGGAGATGCAAAGTGACTAGAAAAACCACAAGTCATGTAGCTAGATTATAAAACAAAAAACCCCAAACAGACCAATTCCACCCCCCAGTCTCTCGTCCTAAAGGAAAAAACCCAAGAGGCTCCCTTCCATGCCCCACTCCTCATATCTAGAAGATTTTTATAAGTATCAATTTTACTCATTTGAGAGATTCTCATGCTGTTTCAATAAAACACATGTAAACCAATCCAGATACATTTTAAAGACACAATACATTTTCTAAAGACAAAGTTTTAGGAAGCATTTGAAGAAGTGGGAATTAGCCACAGGGAAGTTTTCCCCCAGACTTCCAAATACCGATGCATTGTAAATCATTTTACATGTAAGATTGAGGAGAGATCATTGTAAACTGCTTTTGGATTAATTTAGTACCTAGCCACATTTCTACCACTAGAATGGAAGAAAACAGAAGCAGAAATGACTGGTATTGGAGGTTAGATGTACCCACATAGTATCTAGCACTCAGATTTGAAGATCTGACTGAATACTTTTGAAACATGACAGCTGTCAAGATAGTATGTGGTACTGCTCCCCCCTCTTCAGTGGCACTGAAATTTATCCAGGAAGTGCTGCAGTCTAATCCTCATGACACTTTACAAGTACACCTATCCTTCCCTGTACTTGCAGAAATGGAAGAAAAACTGCTTAAAGGTCTGATGGTAACAGCTATTTAATCTCTCAGGAGCTGTCATGCTTAGTGATGCAAAGCTTTGAAAATCGACAGAGTGCCTCCAAACAAGCCTTACACACTGTGAACTCCACAACAGCCCACACATCCAAAGGAAAAGATGTTTTCATAATTTTTTTAAATGGGTAGCTTCAGCTTCCATGAGCTAAAAAGCTGGATTTGCCTTCATTATTGCTAATCGGGATATAAATATTCCAGCTAAAGCAGGTGTTTTTATATTTGACATCTGGAGGACAAAGAGGGGAATATTTCTTGCAACACTTGAAAAATACCAGATGGCAAGGAAACTTGCCAAAAAAAGTGTTGATGTAATTCACTAAAACTTATACTTTTTCATCATTCATAAAGTACTCAACGTCACACTAAAGGCTTCCAAGCACAGCCAAGAAGGTGAGTTTTAAGAGGGAGAAATAGATGGTTTCAACCACTAGAGAACATTTCACTGGAGTAGCCCCCACCCTTTGGGCAAGTTGATACTGAAAAACAGGGAATGGAGGACTTGTTTTGATACAGTGCTACAGGAAGGCTTTGTCTTCTCTCTCCCAATCTCTCCCAGTGGGTCAGTAGAAACTGGGGCCATGGCAGTGCTGACTCATAGGAGAACCACTTTAATTCTATACAGCCATTGGCTAGGTGTGAGTACATGAATAGCTGCTATTCTAATAAATGAAAAGCTAAATTTCCACCTAAACCCAAAATCAGAGCCTTTACTCTGGGTTTAGTCCACAGAAGCAAAACATATTAATAATTTTCTGATTATTAGAGAAGTTGAACTGTTTCTCTGGAACTGATCCTGAAGGACAAAGATGAAACTGCAGGTGCCATGAAAACTGCACTGTCCCAGGAAAAATGAGCTGCAGTGCAATTCAGAGGTGCCACATTCTTATTTTCTTCGTCTATCTTACAAGTACACCTTTGCAGCCATCCCTGAAAAGTTATTTTATGCATTTTAATGTATCTTTCATGGAAATTTACATTACCCAAAATATATCTTTCATAGCTTTTAGTTTATTTCTTACGTACTGCAAGTCTCCCAAGTCACTTCTAATGAATTTAAAGGGCATACATTTTTATGTACTTAAACTAGTATTAATTTTAGAAGGGCAAACAGTCATCCTGCATCTGTAATATTAGGCTGTCTTGGCAGCATTGTACCTGTCACTAAACATCTATGCTAAGACGATAAGCAGAGGAACATTATCATATTGCTATATTTAATGACAACCTTCCATGATATCATAGAATCATTAAGGTTGGAAAAGACCTCCAAGATCTCTGAGTCCAGCTTTTGACCAATCAGCACCTTGTCAACTAAACCATAAAGCTAGGTGCTATGTCCAGTCACTTTTTGAAAACCTCCAGGGACAGTGACTCCAGCACCTCCATGGGCAGCCCATTCCAGTGCTTGACAAGAATATGCTACTTCTGAGTAACTGATCAAGTGTTTCATTTATTTGTGAACACAAACTCTATGACCAGCAACAGAGTTCAATAGTCTACACACAGTTTTGTCTGAATATTGGTTCAGTCAGCTTCTCAGCTAAGCAATACTAGTGAGTTTGTGTGGATAGGCAGAAGAAAGTAGCATGTCTGAGGATGGCAAAGGCTTCCCTTTTTCATGCAGTCTTTCATTTTGTGCCATTCAATCCATCAGGTAAGGAGTTCTTGCTAGTTAACCATTTTCATTTATATGCTTTTATCCAGTCTCACGAGAAGGCAATGTGCATTATCAATGCAAATTGTCCATCAAAACTGAGATTAGATAGAATGTTAAGAAAAGTCACACTCTCCTCACTGGGCTTACCCACTCCTTAGATTGATTAAATCTGTACTTAATATTTTCCTAGTGTGATGAATCAAAGATGATGTATAAAAAATTGCATACTGCCAGAGCAGCCAAGTAATATTTTGTTTTTCAGTCAATTGCAACTGTTTACCACTAAAACAAATTATAGGTAGGTATATAAAAATGCAACTCCAAGTCACATATTTAATAAGTTACACTCCTTAATAAGTTACTTGGGAAATGAATGGCACAGCAGACAAAGAGTGTATTTTACTCAACAGCAATACAAAGTCCTTTTTTTTTAAAGAAAGGCAACATAACTTGAAACACATTATTGATACCATCAGCTCCAAATTACTGAACTATGAAAACTTAATGTGCTGTGTGGCATGAACACAAAAATGTGGAAAAAACCTGGACTTCAATTTTTTCCTCAGGAAAAAATTAGAAAACAAACTTTCTGATGACTGTGTTACTTCACCTGACCTGTTCACAAGTTTGCAAAGGAGTATAAACAGTGATATTTGGTGTTTAATTGTGCATTAATTGAATTGATTCACACAACATTAATTTAATTAATGACTATCACTTCAAAGAAACTTCCTGCCATCTCTCAAAATTTCAGTTTAGAACTTTATTCTGCATATTTCTAGAAGAAGTAAGTTTAGTTGTGTAATCATTTTTCCTCAGCTAATGATATCACAAAAATATCACATCCTTGTGATCACATCTCTCTCTTTTAGTAAGACCGTAAGTGACAAAACTCCTGTCCTGTCATGTTCTTAGTTTTCTTTTAAAAGCATTTTAAATCCCGGTGCTCCAGGAACTAATCTGAATAAGCACAGAAAGCACATAAGTTTTCAACTTCTCTTCTAAAAGCCATATTCCCCAACTGCTACAAGAAACAAGAAGTGAGTCAGGACAATGCTGAAAGTAAGAAGGGGGAAATAAAATAGTGGGGAGAGAAAGATTTCTCTCCGAAAGTTCTGCCTTCCAGTTTACTATGTGTGTTTCTTGTACTGCAAAAACAGCAACTTAAGTGTTTTCCTACATGACACTCTCAGAAGAGCTGCCTACCTGGGGTCACATCCCCATCACAGGCATCTCGCAGACCATCGCTTCTCTACAGCAGGACAGACAGTAAATGGGCAAAGCGCACCATGGCACTGGATCTATCTGGGCTGCCATGAATACTGCCAGAAGCATAACAATTTGCCTCATTAGCAATTAAACTAAATAAGTCTGACTTAATTAGTCAAGTTTTGTGGCCTGTCTTTTTGCTTCCCTGCCCTATGGTACCCATTTCTCCATAATTCTGACATCCCTGTCCCACACCTTCAGTCTTGACACCACCTTTTTCCTAACGCCTCCAAAAAACATTTCCCCTCCTACCAAGTGTGACAGGAACCAGCTACTGGTTCTCAATACACAGACATGGTAACAGAAACAGCATTATTAACTAAGGAAGAGAAAAAAATTATACCAAAATTATACCTAAGCTGACATATTCTTAACAAGAATTTATTTTTATTTACTCCTCTTTTTAAGTTCTGGGAAGCAAAAAAAAAATTAAAAACCCACTTTACTAATAACTTTAGTGTCACATAAAGGAAAACATCTGCATCGATGGCTTGGGCCAAGACAACCTGTTATAAAAAGCCTGAGACATTTGGGAGCTCATTCTAATTTCTAAATTCCATCTCGGAGTAAAACATTCTACTAGCCTCTTGCTGTGCAAACATATTGTGCTGTCTATTCATTTATCACCCTCTCATATCAATGCTTTTTACTATGCAGCACTCTGCAGTTTGGTCTTCCTGAATTCAATGACAGTCTCTTCACACCCAAGCAATGCCTCTGCAGCATCTCTCTGATACCAAGCCTGCCATGAATCAAGCTAATCAAGAAAAACTCACCTCTCACCTCTCTGTTTGTTTGCCCTTAGACTGGGAGCATCATTAACAAGTAGCTCAGAGACAGGAATTGCTACCGTAACATATAGTGGAAATTTCAAGAGTGTCCTATGCCAGTTTCTGATTTTGAAAAGCAAATTCCAGTACAAGTGGAGGAACACCAGCAGCAGATAACTCCTGTCTGGAAACATACATACACTCTTTAATTTATAATCTTACATTTCAAATTAAAAAAAATTAAATCAGACATGCATCATTCATAAATAGGCTGGGAAGAAATCAGTACACATCTCACATGTAGCAACATTATAACAACAGAGGAGGCCAAACAGCAAAATCTAAAAGAAGACAAAGGCAACAGAAGGTAGGAAGCACCACCAATGAGGGATTTTGTAGGAATAAGATTTTGGTGCATTTCCAATTTTTTGAGTTAGAGATAAGAAGTATCTTGTGTTTTCCTAAGTAGAACATCTGCTGTTTCAATACTTTCAAATACTAATACATATCTTGTACAGATATTAATTTTAGAGATAATGTATCTTTTAATTAAAAGTGCAAATTTTTTTAATGGGTGGCTGATACCCTGCAGCATCTGAGGCGTTCCATAAATTATCTTTCCAAATGTAATATTGATTTAAAAAATCTAATGTCCACATATGATTATTTCCTGTTGCAAAGAATCTAGTTCCAATCGATCAACTACTTATTTGTAAAATACCCCTGAATATTTTGAGTTCATGTCAACTGTATTAGGCTTAGAAGGTTTGGGACTTTGCTCTTCTGCTCCATATTTCTGTATTCCAGGCAGTGTTTTAAATGCCTTGTACTATGTGACACAGGCGATTACAGAGCCAGAGTAAAGGTTCAGTGAACATCTTTATATAGGTATTACACCACCAGATCTCAAGTAAAAAATGAATCATAGCTATTACTCTGAATAGTACAATTCAAGAAAGAGGAAAGATAACTTGTAACTTTCAGATTTTTTTCCCTCTAACTAAAGTAACTAAACTATATTCAGCAATGAAATATTGCAACGGCTACTCTACTTTTAGAACTATGTTCATCAAGAACAGCAATTGAAAGATCAGTCCTGCACAGAGCAAACCATCTTCTGAATTCTGAAATGCAAAGTAAGGAACTCCCAAACACTATCTGCTACTTCTAAGAAGGCAGAGGAAAACATCTGAAACTAACATACAGCTACTGTTACCACATTTGGTACTAAATCCACTTTATGTTCCACACATGCTTCGTCTATCATATCAATTATTTAGATAAGAACTTATTTAGATAAATGCTGAATTGAAATTAACAGGAAGCATTAAGGCTTTACAGAAGCATATATTCTTTGTTGTTACAAAATGATTGTCATGTAGTTGTGAGGTTACACTTCCCATACTGCCACGTCTTTTTGTGATACCTCCTCCACCCATTAAATACATCTTCCCAGTCATCTTCTAGCATTTCAAACTGTCCACCAGCAGCCTTCTTAAATAAAGACAATTTCTTTTCCTTTCCCCTCTAAGTAATAAAAAAGGTGTTGCATAAAATCAAATCATGCTGTGACAGAGAGCCTACTGAGAACAGGAGCAGATCAGCAGAGATCTCACAGACACTGAGGAGAGAGTGAAAATACTTGCACAGTTGCTAGGAAGAGGAGCTCTCAGCTTTAGATATAAAAATAAAAAAGTTTAGATTTTACCTCTGTTCAGGATGAGCTAGAGATAAGGTAACTCGGTCAGACATTCTCCAGCACAATTAGCAGCTCTTCTAGCTATACAGAATTATCCAACAAGATAAAAAAGCAGTCTCATCCTTCCCCTACACACTGCTTTTGCTGTCATTTTGGTAGGGGAGGTAAACACTTGATTAACATTAAGGTAAACCAATCTCTGCACATGGGCAGAATAATTTGTTCTTTCCAGGAGTTTCTGTTTGACTGTAGCTGCCTGGCTTAACTCTGGCCAGCAATGGGTGGGTAGCAGGACTCACAGAACTCAAAAAGCATTGCATCTGACCATAAAATGGCACACACCTTGCTTCTGGGTCAGCATAGACTTTAGACAAAAATGAATCAAAATAAACCTACTCTTCATTATCAAACAGCTTTTTAAAAGAGCATGATCAGACTTGTATATTGCTAACTAGGTCAGAGAAAAGTATCACTCAAAGAACCTAACTATGAAAGGTTTTGCTGCAAACACAGTCACTTAGTTTTCAAGAACAATAAAAAAATGAGACCAAAAGGTTCTCCCACAGATAAAAAATACTAATAACTAAGAAATCGGCAGAAAGTAACATATATGCACACAGAAGATCAAACAGAGTAGTCTTAAAAAACCCCAAACCAATTCAAAAACCAAACAAAACCCAAAAACCTCCATCAATGTAAAAACCCAAACCTAGAACCAAACCAAACCAAAAAAACCCCACTCTAATTATTTTAGGATACACAGGTTATTCTTTTTTTTTTTTTTAAAGAAAGAAAAAACCTCAGACACAAGGCTAGTAGAATATCTGGTTTGACAAGGAAAGCAAACTGGCAAAGCAGTAGAGAATCTGAGATCCCGCCTACATTTGCAATCATGAGGTGAGCACAGCTCTTCAGGCTCACAGCACACTCATCTTCATGAGTTTCACAAAATGTGAGCCTCAGCTACCTATCAACAAAACGACTCTGAACTGACACACCAGAACGTATTTCCTACTTCTGAAATTCAGCCAAAACACCAGACTATCCCAAACATGACAGAACAGGCTTTTCTGTTCTCAGAGGACAGAGCTGACTTTTGCTAACAGAGCCCCTAAGGACCAACTGCAGTGCAGAGAGATCTGTTTTTCTCATTCTCCTTTCTACAAGCAAAGTCTCAGTGCAAATAATTACCAGCAATACAAGGAAAAAGACTGATTTTTGTGTAACGTCAGATCCAGTACCCAGCTATTCCTTAACTGAATGATACAATAAGTTCTCATACAGCTGACTAGTTCATGGGACATTATTTGCATTTCAAAGAAACTAAGGCAAATTTTGTTACTCAAAGCTCAGATTGCCATTCCTTTTTGTTTAACAGGCAAGATACATTATTATTACTAGTTTTATGTAATCACACATATCACAAATGTTCATACTATCAAAGCAAGACATGATTTGTCATGACTATTGTTCAAATACAGAACAGCAACCGATTTGACATTAAGTGCTACAGTCCATCTCACCTCAGTTAAAAATTGTCTTCAAATAGTCATCAGTCCTTAAAGAATACATGCTTTCTAATAGATGCTGATTTTTATTTGGGGAATGGATGTCCACTGCTTATTGCTCTTAGAAAGCTCCCACTGTGTGGGAGAACACCAGGAATGTAATAATAATAATAATAATAATATTAATAATAATAATAATAATAATAAATAAAAATAAATAATAATAATAATAAAATAAGTAATAATAATAACAATATGGCTGTTTTAAGGATGTTTTGGAGTATTGACGCAGTTTAAATAAAACCATCATGGATTCCCTATTGTACTTTCCCTTAGTCATCCCCTATCCAAGTTTCTTCTTCCCATAATCTCTTAGGGATTTATTCTGGCATTTCTTGCCGTTTCTTCCTATTGGCAAGAGTTTGGTATCCCTGTTGGATGTTATCCCTGTTCTGTTATTGGTTGTTATAATGTTTCACCCTATTGGTCCATTTTTGAATCCCCTATTTGCATGACCCTTGACCAATAGGAGGCGTTGCACCACACACCCTTCCAGAACCTTCCCTGCCTAACCCTATATAAACAAGGCACACCAATAAAATTTGCTTCTTTTGCCACCGGACCTCCTGGTCTCTGAATGTCCTTTCTTCATGGCTGCGGTGCTTTGGGGACTCAGGTGGGATTGGCACAGGGGAGCCTTCCCCAGCTTTGTAGGGCTTGAGCTAAATCACTCTTCAGCGCTAAATCACTCACCAATATTTGGTGCATTGCATCCACCATTACCACTAAACCACCACATCTATATTAGAGAAGAATACTGGCACACAACTGAAAGTGGAAAAGTATCTTGGGATTAAATGCTGCATTGAAATTACATGTCAGCTTTTTTCTTTTTTAAAACCACAATACAAACTGAAGCTGATATTTTCTTTGCTATGATAAACATCACAGAAGCATATTCATCCCCATTACTTAACAACAGAACCTATAAACTCTTGCTGATTTCCTTATCCATTTTGAAAGCACAATTTAAAATCCTACACTGTAGATAAGGGTACACTGCTCACAAGATTAAAGTCAAGGTCACATATTGCACATATGCTGCTGCCTGTGAAACAGGGATCCATTTCACAGACTCCACATATATTTTTAGAAGGGGCTTCTCTAGCCATCAGCTAACAGCCCTTGAATTACAAAAGTGAAGATAAACTTTGGCTTAAAAGGGAAAATCTAAGACTTCTGTGCCAAAACAGACAGATTCCTGCTGATTTAAGTAAGTAAAGCAGTTCCTTTTAACTCTTCGCAAAAACTGAAGGGGAAATCCCCAACACAATGAGTATGAGCCTTACTTTCCTTCTGATGGAGCCATAAGTGAAACTCCCCAAGATTTTGATAGGACCACAGGCAGACCACCTTTCAAAAATCCTAGTGTCACAGTATACCTGGTAGCCAGTGTTTCCTATATGCATCTGTTGTACTTTCTTCCCAACAGGCATTCGTACAACTGTTCATGCTAGTGCTAAAACAGAAGCACAAGCAACACACAATCAAAGGTTTGTAACACAAAAAAAAACTTCTCCCTTCCCCAAAGAACATAATTTTCACAAGATGCCCTGAGTGAACGCCACAAAATATCAGTAATCAGAAAGAAGCAAATACACTGATATGCAATAATTATTATCACATGGTGCTCATAAGATTACACTTCCAAAATGGAATATTAAGCTTAATTCATGGATATCTAGACAGGGACTCCAAAAATTCTGTTCATGTGAAATTGTGCACAGCAAAATCTGGATTTTTATCCAGCTGTAATGCTGAAAAGATCTTTAAGATGTGCCATAAATACAGCACAGGCTAAGTTGGGGCTACTCAGCCTGGAGAAGGCTCTGAGGAGACCTCAGAGCTCCTTTCAGGACGTAAAGGCATCTACAAGAAGGCTGAAGAGAGACTTTTCACAAAAAGACATGTACTGATAAGACAAGGGGGAATGGCTTCAAACTGAAAGGTGACAGGTTTGAATTAGATATTAGGAAAAAATTCTTTATTTTAAGGGTAGTTAGGCACTGGAACAGGTTACCCAGAGAGGGAGTGAACTCCACATCCCTGGAGGTGTTCAAGGCCAGGCTGGATAGGGCTCTGAGTAACCTGATCTAGTGGAAGGCGTGCCTGCCTGTGGCTTGGGGTATGGTTTGAACTCGATGATCTTTAAGGTCCCTGCCAACCCAAACCATTTTATGATTCTATGATTACTGCTAACTCCCTAAAGTAGAACTCATCTTTTGCCTAGTGGAACTAGTTAAGATTGCTCTTTACTAGAAGGGATAAAATTGCAGCAACTCTGTGCAGTAGGGGGACACCCAGCAGGTCAACCCTGTGAACAGCTACAAGTTCCTTAGTGAATAACTGTACAGTCAGGACATATCTACAGAACTGATCCAAAACCACCAGAGACATAAAACTCCTACCTCATTCCACAACCTGCACGTTCTGATAGGCCAATGAAAATGCTTGAGCAGCTAAATGCTCATTTTTGGTAAGGCAGTCAGAGAAGGTTCCTTTACTTACTATTGCTGCTGCCAGCCTCTACAATAGCCACCTTTCCTTTGCCTTATTTTCACAAGGCATCAAAATCTAGAGATTTAAAAAACTTTTTAACATCAACATCAATGCATCAGGACCTTCGTAAAATGAGGTTATATCCACATGGATAAATAAAAAGAGTCCAATATATAAACACAAGCATGTTGCTTGTCATTCATACTGCCTCATTCATACTGTCAGCCAGTTTCTGGAGTCTGTCCTGGACTAGTCCAATTAATCAGCTCTGAAACAAAGAGACATGTAAGGCAGGAGACACACAGCCTAGGAATCTGTCCCTGGACACCTTTCGTTTGGCACTGCTGGTGTCACTTTCAGGCATAAGTTCTTTACTAGAGGAGATATGCCACTCTTTTTAAAACAAAGGACACCACATGCATGGACAACAATCAGTTAAGGGACATTGAGGTTCCTCACAGAGGTGACAAGCTTTCAAGACCAATGGATGACAAATTATGAATTGGATAACATGTTAAAATTTAAAAGAGGAAAACAAAGTATAGAAGGAATTTGCAACCATAGATAATTATGTGATTTTAATTAGCTAATATTGTTGCAGATTCTATTTTATACCTGTATTTATCTTTTCCTGCAAATATACTAAATTATCTATCATCTACATTTTATTTTAGTAGGTTGCATAGCCAAAGTTTAACTCAGTAGCCTGCAGTAGCCAAGACATTTTCAATTGGAGGAAAACTCCTAATCCTCTGCCTTTGCAATAACCTCTCTTTGGGATCCAGACAGATCCACCAGACATCATTCATTACCAGGTGTTTCATTGCAAAACTCTGAGAAATGAGTCCAATTCTTGGGTGTTTGAAAAGTCATCTGCTTAGATGCCTAAACAATGTTTGAGTTACAAAACACCCATTTTTCACACTCTGACTTTAGGACAAACAGTTTCTTGCATTCAGATTTTCAGTGATGCAACTAATGTGTCTAAAATCAGACTGTGAAATTGACTTACTGAAACTTAAAGCTCTTCAACCTGTTAAGCTTAAGTTTTTTCCACATTCCTCTACAGGAAAAGTGTAGCTCCATTCTTAACACCCCTGTGTGAGAACACAGTGTTGATCACAAAAATTCAAAGATACTACAAAAAAAGAGTAGTAACATGAAACTCTTAACTGGAAGAGTGGCCTAAAGAGCAGTTTCAGGACACCCAAACTGATGTTATTTACCCCACTCCTTACTTTGTTCCACCCCCACCCCCCACCCCCCCCCGCCAAGTATTTTGAAGTGCTAGTATCAAAGGCATTGATACCTCTTTAAGTACAATAAATGTCTTATAACCATCACGATTAGATTTGAAGTAGTATGTGCAAGGACGTTTTATACCGGGGATGGGAAAGTCTATACAAAACTGCAAAAGTAGTTCACGAAGATCTGTCTAACCACAAACTTTCACTAGACAAGGGCTGTTCTACCATATTATTTCTCCCTCCCCTCCAGCCCCCGTCCTTAATATCTCTCTTTGCATTTTGTTGCTGTATCAAAATCCTATTAGTGAACCCATGGCACCTCTGGGGCATTAGGGGAGAGGGAGCAGAGCGTCCTCCTGTGCTCTCCCTGTGGCGCCGAGCACTGCGGCAGGCTGAGCGCTGCGCTGCTGCCGGCACGCCCCGCCGCCGCTGCCTCACACCGTCGACTTCCCGGCCGGGGACGAGTCGAGCCGGGACTGGCCCGGGCGTCCCCCGCCCCCGGCCCGCCCCCGGAGCCCTGCCCGCGGTACCTCGGAGCCGGGGGAACTCGCGCTCCCGCAGCGCGCTGAGCCCCTCGCCGTGCCCGTAGCCGTACTCGCAGCCGGCGGGGCGGGCGGCGCGGAAGGCGCGGAAGGACAGGCGCTCCCGGCGCGGCGCCCCGGCCATGCCGCGGGCGGGGGAGAGCCCGGCAGGAAGAGCAGCGGAGCCTCCCCACTGGCGGGCACTGCGGCGGGCACTGAGTGCTCTGCCAGTCCGGCCCGGGCTCGCTCCTCCCGCCGCCCGCCCCGCCCTGCGCTGCCCGGGGCGGACAAGGGCTCGGGGTTGGGTCGGGGCCGGTCCGGCCGCAGCGGAGCCGGTGACTGGGCCAGCATAGGGAGGCGTTCCCTGTAATTCCTGAAGCACAGGGACATCGGTTTCGCGATCAGAGTAACAAGTGTGCCTCTGCTCACATCGCTTCCTACTGAGGCACGCTGCTTAATATACCTCGTGGTAATCTCTCTTCCCTAATACTTTCAATTTCGATACTCAAATTTTTCTCATTGCCTCTGGATGATGCCTCTTCCACTGCTGATAATAATGGAGGTCACTTCCTCACACTTCGCGCTCGGTGTGTGCGATCCTCCTGCCCCACATGAACCGGCTCTACTGGCCATAGATGCATAGATGCTGTGTGGCCAATGTAGAGTACCACAGCCAAACGCCAAAGGAGTGATGTGGGCAGGTCACCAGGTGTAGGGAGAACGTCATGTTCTGTCTTGTGAAAACCTTTCATGTAAAAGACTGCTTTGTGGGATAAACTATAACCATATGCATACATTAAAAAAAATCATAGCCAAAGGTATATGTTTGTAGTGGTGGTTTTTTGGTTGGTTGGTTGATTGGTTGGTTGGTTTGGGGTTTTTTTGTTGTTTTATTGGTTGTTGTGGGGTGAGGTTTTGTTTGGGGGGAGGGCTGTTGGTTTTGTTTTCATACTGATTTTTTCCTGACATACTACTTGCAGTGAATTCTTACTTACAGTTCCACAATCTGCAGGGCATTAAATGACCTCTAGTTTTAGTCCAATAAATAAAACTGCACATTATAATATAAAACTGCACGTGTTAGGATGGACCTACATCGAAATTCTGGTAAAGAAGACTCATTAGATTGTTTGAAATACTATTACTTGGTCAACAGTGAAACACTATAAACTTCAGCCCAAACTGAACTGTAAAGATTTTCACTTACAAAGTGGTACTAAAATAAAACCATATAAAAAAATATAAGCCTGACATGAAATAACATTTTCTATATTAGAAATTTTTGCCTAATTTAAACACATAGCCTTGGCTTCAAGGCATATATTACTATAGCACTATAAAAGTATGGTTGTCCGTGGCTCTGTATTCATGATTGCATTTTAGCAAGGGAACGTGAGAGCAAACAGGGAAGCAACCCCTCAACCACAGCAGAGTGCAGTGGGAAAGACACAGCCCTGCCAGAGTCACAACCCTGTAAGCCTCTGCACCCTCCAGCCCTTTGTGGTCAACCACTTCCAAGACAGTACAGCCCTATGGCTTAATACTTACCCCATGAGGGCCAACATTTCTAAACAAATCCAAATTAACAGGTTGAGAAGACTCCTGAGCCAGCAGGACAGGTCACACAGGAGGCCTGATTAGAAACACAGGTACTGTGGTGGTTTGGTTAGACTAGCCATGCAGCTGGCTGGACCAGTTGCCTCTCAGTTCCATGCTCTTTTTGCTCTCCCATTCCACTAAAGCTCACTGTTTCTTTCTAGCTTTGGTCTGTGTGCTACCCAGTTCTTCCTCCATTTTTTTTTTTTGCAGTACACTTTCTCTTCGAGTTGTCTATAAATCTGGCTAATTCTTGCACACCAATGGTGACTCCTAAGACAGATCCCCATTGATTAAAAAATAGCAGCTATCAAGAGATGGGAAAGAAACCCTTGATGACACAGCTGGCGCATTCTGTCCCTTTTCCACACTCCTCTTCAGGTCTGTGTTTTTAAGCTGTGAACTCTGGAACAGAACCCCTGTTTTTCTGCTGTTACTGACTGTATTTTTTCAGTGTTTGTTGCAGTCAACCCCCTTTTCAGCAGGTGGTGAGCATCTAATGGGTTTAGACCATAAGCACCAACACTCAATGAAAGTATTTAATTCCTGCAAGTGTTATTATTCAACTTTATGTTCAAAGGTTTTAACGGTTATTAAAATATGATTTATTGCAACAGCATGACAAAGCTTTGTGCTTCTAATGAGAATCCAGAAGTCCAAAGGAAGACTTGATCACATAAGCCTCTGCTTTTGAAAAGCTGATTGTGTTGCAAATATGGCACACACAAGTTTGACAAGCAGTAGCTAGGCCATCTTTCATTGAGTCATTCAGACTAAAGCAGGTTTCAGTGGAAAGACATGTGCATGCACCCCTTGTCACCCTGAGTCCAGCAGGGGGCACTGGATGGAGATGTGAGAAAAACTGAAGGACTGAATAAAACACAAATCCAAAAGTTATTTTAACAAAAGAGACCAAACCCAGTGTGTTTGAAGAACTTCATATCCCATATGGACACCATTGTATGGTTTGGGATTCAGGTTTTACCACTTGCCCTTACCCATATCACCTGCTCAGACGGGGCAGTTTTATTATGAGTCACCTGTTACAAATCAGTATTGAGTACAGAAATTAACGTGAGTGGTAATGCAGGACTAGGTTCAAAATTATAGTCTTCATATCATAGTACATCCACAATGACTAGATTTGCAAATGTATATGGCATACTAATGCTTTTTGCTTTTAATGTAATGTGTCCAGAAAATATAAACACTTCCTATCTCTGACAGGCCTACAAGTGTTAGAAAGATATTTTACACTGAATTATTAATGTGGATTGGAAGTTATAATGTTGCCTGGTTGAGGCTTAGTGATACTGACTTTAAATGGCAAAACAGCTTTTTACAGTTACAAAATCCCAAACATTTCATATATCCACATGCAGAAGTGCAGAGATTTCTATACTGCACAGTAAATGCAATGCAGCCATGTAAGTGTTGTTTATAACCATGAAGCTTACAATTTATACCTGTTATCACAAGGTACCAAAAAGATTTCCCAGCAGTTTAGCTTTAACACACTGGCAACTTTGTAAAAAATTTAATTCTCTTTCTTTGAAATAACTTTTCAGACTTAAAAAGGTACCTAAATATGCAATAATGTTTCTCATCCAACTTCCCATTCTTAAAGACCTTTCATTATCATTCGATTATTCAGTTTGAAACAATCCAGTCTCTTTTGTGAAGAATAAAAACCAATATGAAACAAATATATGATGAGCTACTGTTAGCAGTTGAGGTTCATTACTTTCAATATATTGCTTTACTTTTGGGGTACTCCCTGAGTGTGTAGTAGGTGCAATGGTTGAGTGGGGCTCTAGGTCCAGGATTTAGCCCATTACCTAGAGAAATGTGCTCCCTCCGCTGTCCCCCACCATGTGCTCCCCAGGGAGCCCTCAAGGACCCATACAGAGACCAAAGGAGACAAACAAGAGAGAGAGAGTTTATTGCTCAAGGATGAGGGCTTATATAGGTTTGGGGGGGATCCTAAAGCTACTAATAGTAAGCAAAGAGGGATTTGGCACTGTGCCAATAGGAATAAAGGCTTAACAACCAATAGAAAGGGGTAAATAACATCCAATCAGAACACTTTTCGTAACTTCCTTCCAGACCTTCCTCCGGGGTGAGATAAGTTATCTCAGAGGATTTTGGGAAGGGGAGGCAGTGACTTGGCAAAAAGACAATAGAAACCATTTTGTACATTTAAACAACATTAAAACCCTCCACTTTAAAGGCATTAGAGTTAGCTTCTTCATTTTCTTCACCAGTAAGTCAAATGCTAAATGTAGGTAATATTTTTGATGTCTCTCTTTAGATACAAAGTTAAAGTATATTTGGCACTGTTAATCAACTGTCACAGTTTAACCCCAGCTGGCAACTAAACTCCAAACAGCCACTTGTTCATTCCTTCCAGTGGGATGTGAGAGAGAATCAGAAGAGTAAAACCAAGAAAACTTGTGGGTCAAGATAAAGATCATTTAAAGTAAAAACCATACATGCAAGCAAATCAAAACAAGGAATGCATTTACAACTTCCTGCAGGCAGGTGTTCAGCCATCTCCAGGAAAGCAAGGTTCCATCATACATCACAGTAACTCAGGAAAACTAATTCCATCACACTGAACATTCCCCACTTCCTCTTTCTTCCCCTCACTTTATATGCTGAGCATATCAGCACAAGTCCATAGGGGTAGATGGGATGCACCCAAGGGTACTGAGAGAGCTGGCAAGAAGAGCTCACCAAGTGACTTTCCATCATATTTACCAGCAGTCTGGTCTTTCCAGGGAGGTCCCAGGTGACAGGAAGTTAGCAAATGCAACACTCATCTGCAAGAAGGGTTGGAAGGAGGATGCAGGGAACTACTGGCCTGTCAGCATGACTGGGTTCTGTGGAAAGTCCTGGAGCAGATCATCTTGAACACTATTACACAGCATGTATAAGACAACCAGGGGATCAGGCTTAGCAAGCATGGGTTTGTAAAGGGCAGGTTGGCATGACCAATTAGATCTGTGACAGGGTGATCTGCCTAGTGAACGAGGAAAGGGCTGCTCTGGATGTTTTCTACCTAGACGTTAATAAAGACTTTGACATCATTTCCCTCAGCATTCTCCTGGAGCAACTGGCTACTTGTGGCTTAGACAGATACACTCTTCACTTGGTAAAAAAAACCATCTGGATGTCCAGACCCTGAGACCAGTGGTGAGTGGAGTTACATCCACCTGGCACTGGTCATCAGGGTGTTCCACAGCACTCAGTGCTGAAACCAGTTCTCTAATACTTTTATCCATGATCTGTGCAAGGGGATCATCAGTTTGCAGATGACACCAGGGTGGGCAGGAATGTTCTGCTGAAGAGTCAGAAGGCTCTACCAAGGAATCTGAACAGGCTAGATCAATGGGCCAAGGCCAATAGTATGAGGTTCAACAAAGCCAGGTGCCAAGTCCTGCGCTTGGGTTACGACAGCCCCACACAGTGCTACACGCTGGGGCAGAGTAGCTTGAGAGCTGCCTAGTGAAAAAGGACCTGTGGGTTCTGGTCGACAGCAGGCTGAACAAGAGTAAGCAGTGTGTCCAGGTGGCCAGGAAGGCCAATGGCATCCTGGCCTGCATGAGAAGTAGTGTGGCCAGGACGACTAGGGCCATGACATCCTGCTGTATTCAGCCCTGGTGATGCTGCATCTCAAATCCTTTGTGCGGTTTTTGGACCCCCACTTCAAGAAGGACATGAAGGTGGTGGAGCACCAGAGAAAGGCAACAAAGCTGGTGAAGGGGCTGGAGCACAAGTCTTAGTGGAGCAGCTGAGGGAACTGTGGTTGCTTAGTGTGGAAAAAGGGATGCTCAGGAAGAACCTTATTGCTTTCTACAACTACCTGAAAGGAGGTGTTAACAGGTGTTGTTTGACTCTTTTCCAAGATAAGAAGTGACAGGATAAGCAGAAATCACCAGGGTAGGTTCAGAGTGGATATTAGGAATAAAATTTTCCCCAAAGAGGTTATCAAGCATTGGAACAGGCTGCCCAGAGAAGTAGTTGCATCACCATCCCTGGAGGTATTAAAGAGATATGTGGATGTTACACTGAGGGACACGGTTCAGTGATGGACTTGGCAGGTCTGGGTTTACAATTGACAATCTTAAAGGTCTTTTCCAAACTAAATGATTCTATGAGACTGTGTCAGCACTGCTCAGCAGTAACAAAAACGTCTGCTATCAATACTGTTTCCAGAACAAGTCCAAAACATAGTTCCATACTTGCTACTATGACAATTAATTTTATCCCAGACAAAACCTATTTTGAAACCTCTGGTATCACACTGAGGTATTGTGAATAGTGATTTTCATAGCAAATTTTTGCTATACAAAATCATCCATATAAAAATCTTCATTTCCAGAGAGAAGAGCTTTCACTTTGAAGACACTTTTGCTTTAGTTTCTGAAGTGCAAATAGGTGGTGAGGAAAATAAAGATTACCTTTGATTATTTAAAATAATCTTGTTCTTAATGAGTTTTGACAGTCTTTTCTGTGCTTGCAGATGGTTTCCAAGCAATAGCAGACAGTTCACTAAGTAAAAATACTTAATTTGTTCTACATAGAAAATTTGTCATAAAATCTAGTGTTAATTTTTTTCTTGAAAATGTTGGAAACATTGTAAGCATAGATTATCTCTGGTTTGGGACTGGAAGCTTTAATGAAGTAGTTATTGTTGGTCTTTTTTAATTTGGGCCTTTTCCAAAGTGATTTCCACTAGCCAGCTATTAAAAATTAATAATAACAATTAAAACACCCCAAAAACTATCAGTCTCGTATTTGATGGACTCCCAACTATCCAGAGTCTTCTATACTAAATTCTCAAAAGCACTGTAGACATCATTCATTACTTCAGAAATATTGCTTTAGGAGTCTTATTTTATTTATGACACTAATGTATGCCATCAGCAAGGATCAGTAACTTAGATGTGATACACTGATCAGCAGCCAGGGTTTCACCTATTAGGAATCTATTCGCTGAAACTGAACTGGGACAAGGAAAACCTAGAATATTAGTATGCCCTTGTAATTCTGCAACACAGTGAAATACATCACACTAGAGAAGGGAGCGGCACCTGGACTTGGCAAAGCATTTACAAGACCTGAAAATGGAAGGTCCTAGGTTCCTGTTGTGGCTTAACCAAGAAGGCAGCTAAGAACCACCCAGATGTTTGTTCACTCCCTGCCATGTGCGATGGAAGAGAGAATCTGGGGAAAAAATTAAAATTTGCTGGTTGAGATAAAAACAGTTTAATAGGAAAAAAAAGGACAGGAAAATAATTGTAAAAGAATATACAAAACAAGTGATGCACAAACCAATTGCTTACCACTCACTGCCCACTGCACATCCAGTCCCTGAACAGTGGGCTGCCACCCTCAAGCCAACCTTCCCCAGTTTTATTGCTGACCACAACACATTACAGTATGGAATATCCCTTGGCAGGGCAGTATGAGAAGCTGAAAAGTCCTTGACTCTGTGTAGCCACTGCTCAGATACAACTGAAACATCAATGTGTCATCTAAGTTATTCTCATCCTAAATCTAAAACATGACACTATACTAGCTACTAGGAGGAAAATTCATTCTATTCCAACTGAAACCAGGACAATTCCAAACATTTGAACATCCGTATTTCCCATGGATTTCATATTTAACTCTTGAGCATCTCTGAAAATGGAAATCTCCATGACTCATGTTCTGTAAATGAATTTAGAAAAGCTCATGGGAGTTTTAAGTTTCTAAACACATGGTAAGTCTTCAGCATTTTTTCTCTTAACTAGAGAATTATTTCAGAGTAGGCTTTGTTAGAAAAGTCCTCTTGGTTACTGTGCTGAATTTTGCAGAGGAGGTGTTTGAAAGGTGGTGAAGAGCAGTTGTGTAAGTGCTGATCTCCACTCAGATTTTGCACTGACCATGACACTTAACATCAGTTAAGTATATCAGCACAACAGTTTATAAAATTGCTAAAGAGAAGAGATGGGCTGATTCACTGGTGAAGGTTCAGACAACTCATTTACTGCTTGCAGAAAGCTTTGGCTCCCACAGGCATTTCAATATAAAGCAGTGCAGTATCTCAGGCTTCTGCCACTTAGAAGCAGTCATCTCCAAATATCTCCACAGGCTTTTTCCTGTAACCTGTGGGCAGAATTAAGGGAGGAGCCAGAGAAATCACCTTGTCAGGAAGCAATGTAAACTAATAGAAATAAACCACAGACACATAAGCTTATAAGGCACTAAGTTCTGTCCAGATCATGTGTTTGCCTCAAGTCTGGCTGGAAATAAACTGCTTCCTCCAGCTGGTGTTGTGAACAAGTGCACTGACAAGTGATAAAACCTGAAAGTTAATGCTTATAGAGTTACATAACTGTGTCTAAATCCCTAATTCAAAAGAGGTACTTAAAATCATATTGCACAGGACTGCTATTAACACTGAGTTCATTAGCACTGAGTTCCCTGGGTCTTCTGCAGTAGAGGTTACCTTAGTACTTACAGTCTGTTGCCAGACTAGATATCACAGAAAAATATTATCTCAATGGACTGTATTAAACCTGATCATTTTGACTCCAAAGTATTGTGTGCCCTGAACCTTTTTCCCACTCTGCATTCACTGTCAAACTCATTTTAACTTTGTACATTGCTTATTTCTGGACAGAAAAAGACTGTACTATTTAATTGAACCATAAATTTGTTTTTGTTGGAAAGAACACTTAAAGCTCATCTAGTCTTTATCTTCAACTAGACTTAATCTATCAACTAGATCAGGGTAGCTTAGAGCTCCATCCCACCTGGCCTTGAATATTGCCAGGGATGAGACATTTACCATCTCTCTGAGCAACCTGTTCCAGTGTCTTACCACTCTCATTTATACCAAAGGAGCCGAGTCCCAACACTACTGATATCAGTGAAAGACAGTAGAAGCACTTGGACTCTAATGACTTCAGAGTTTGATTCAAGTCTGTAGTTTGCAATAGTCAAGAGCTACATTGCCTAGCCAAAGAGAGGATTAATCACCTTATGTTGAGTCTAAGGTAGTGAAATTGAAATTAAATGACTGCACAGTGAAACTTATGCCAATTTACAGGTTAGAGTTTGGAGTTATATGTGCTGAAGCAACACTATAAACCTTAAATGTCAAGCTATACCCTTTAAAAGTTTTCATTTAAATTTTTTATGCTTTGCTTTATTAAAAATTAAAAGAGAGTTTTCTTGCAATCAAGAAGTATTCCACATACTTTTAGAAGGGACTGCATTTTTTAAAATGTTAGGAGGTAACTTTCTGTAATTGGAGTTGACCCTTGGCAAAGTGAACATGTGCACTTGAACCTGCCACAATGTCCCACGTCTTGCACATGGAGACATCCTTTAACAGAATCTGACTGGCAGGCAGCAGACCTCAGTCAGCTCTTAAGCTTGCTGAAATACCTGACTAGAGCTCTAGAAACAGTCAGAATTTATAGTTTACAACAAAGAATCAGAGGATTTGTGGAAAGGAAGTTAAAAGTTACTAATTTCTGGATTCCTTCACATTTATAAAAACATATTAATAGGATAAGAAAATAAGAGAATTTTGTATAAAAGTGAAAGGGCAGGGAGAAGCACCAAGCAAGTACCCTTTCAAACAACAGACACCTACCTGCCAATTGCCATACAAGGAAAAGGAGTTAATGTCAGACCTTGACAGGCAGATCTGAGAAATCTGTTACACTGAGAGTGCTCAGTTATTTTTTGGTCTTTACAAGGCCTCTTAGCAATGAAGAAATAGAAATAAAGGGAAGCTTTGTAAATAAGACAGAGGGGAAATCAAGTCAAACTCATAAAGGTTATGACATGAATATAATGAATATAAATATAAACCTACTACCCATAGCAATAAGAAGCTGCTTCTGGGATTTCTCTTTGAATAATATACCAGAGACTATCTCAGCTTTTCCATGTCTAGCCAAAACTGTGGATAGATAAATCTCTCTGTGCTGGCAATCTCAGTATGTTTGCTGTGTGGGTCTGGCAGCAGTGCTCACAGCCTTGTGCTGACAACACTAAAACCTCAACATTTCTAAGAATCATAGCTTCTTGAATTTATAATGAGATGTTACTGTCACTTTGGAAAAATGTTGCCATACAGCTTCAAATTTTTCAGCAGGCAAGTCATCTGAAGTCACCCTGTGTACATCATGTGAGTTCTTGAGTCAGAAGTCTGTGGCTAGGTACTGACTGAAAAAATAATCTACTTTGCTTAATGAGATGCAACCAAGGATTTTTGTGTTAATTTGTACTCTATGAATTTCTTGGTAGCAGCAACTGTACAGTAGTTAATGTTAATAAAAGTATTGATACAACGCCCCTGCACCTAAGCAGAACTAACACCATGAAAATTCCATAAATTATGACAAGTTACATTTTTGTTCATTAAAACTCTATAAATACAGAAAATGTCACTTGTCAACATTCCAATTTTTAGTATTGTTTTAGTCTGAAACCATGGCAAATGCCAAGTGTTCAACCACACAGTGAAAGATCCCTCCCCCTGCTGAGAAAAGGGAGAAAAAACCCTTAAAACTAAAACTTAACTGGTTTATATATTTACACAGGCAATAAGTCCCCACTCCATCAAACACAAATCCTACCATTCTAGCTATAAATCACCCAGGAGAACTCAACCTCTCGAGGGACAGACTCAAACAGAGAGAAAACCAAGAATAAACTTTCCTAAGTTACTTTCCTAAGATAACTGTCCTAGTTCAGCAGCTACGACCAGTTTATCACTGTGTGGGTGTGACCAAAGCTATGTATTCTACATCCTCCATTCATTTCCCAAGAAGTGTGTTGGGTTCATTTCTCCTGATGGTTTACCTTTAAACCAGCACAATAACATAAAGGCAAGGAGCAGTGCTGTGGCCTAACTCAGAACAGCAGCAAGCGTCCTCTCTCTACCACAGCCACTATCAGAAGAGACAAAAGCTCCTACTCTCCATTCTTTTATCCTTGAGATGATGTCAGAATATGGTATGGAATACCTTTGGCCAGTAGAGTCACCTGTCAGCTGGCCTGACCCAGCTCAAGTCAGCTGATAATCCAAAGCCTGCTCTAAAAACTAAAGCTGAAATTTAGGCCTAACTAAACCCAAGACAAGTATGGTTAATAAAAAGAAATATTAGTTTGCAGCATGAGAGATAGCACCATGCCACCGTTTGCAAAGCTGTTACTGGCAAAGGAAATCATTTATTTGCAATAACACATGCTCAACGTTTTTGTGTCCAGATACATATCCAAAAAGTGAAGAAAGGGATGTGCAGAGTAATTTAATTTATCAAATATGTATGATTAGAAGCTTGATTCTAATCAGCTCATAAAATTAGAACAAGTCTCTTTGAATAAAGACCTTGCTTTTGATAGTAACAAATAAACTTTCAAGCATAAAGCACAAAATAAATAAAAAAACATGCAACTACTGAGGGTTGGGGTTTTTTTAACCATTTCTTGCCAAAAAAGGCAGTGTTTTCCAAGCTACCATGATCTACCTTGGTGTATGCCATTTATTTATGTATGGATCATAAAGACAAAAATAACAACATCACTGGCCTTGTATGAAGGATTTAAAGGAAGGATTCAGCCATAGAAGATCCAGACTTCCATCCATCTGCCCTGGCCCCTCATTTCTCTGCTAGGCACCTACCATCATTTTACCTAAAACCAAGTCAACTGAGACTAGAAATACTACAAAAATATAGGAGGGTTTTCAGGAATTTAAAATCAGGATTGTGGAAGTCAAAAATCATTTATAGGCTCTCTAAGCAATCTATAAGCAAGCCAAATGGAAGAGTTAAAAGGACTATTCCCTCTCTCATAAGAATGGACAAATTTATAGGCTTCTGGGATGGTGAGGAATCAAGATCAGTACAACAGCACTATCAAAGGCTTGGCAGATACTTGTAGCTTTATTCTACTATTGTAAACTTCCATTTATCTTATGAGCAGTTTAAAACAACATTGCACAAAGAGAAAAGTAAAATTCTATGAAATGCAGACAGACATATCCCACGTTGGTTTACTCTTCGGTAAGTTCAGGTAGGGAAACACGACAAAATACATGCTTGGGATTCTTATTGTTACACAAGACAGGAGGAAAATGTTAAAAAGTTTCAAGGGTCAGAGACAGCTTCATGGTAGTAATAGGTGAAGCCAGCCTCTCTCTTCACTTCACGTACTTTCTCCGTTTCTTGTCAGGAGAGAGACATAATTGTTCTTGTCTCAGGAATACAGAAGGAAACCTCAGTCTTGCTCTAAGAACTTGAAAAGTAAAATCTTGAAATGTGCGTTTCTGCAAACAACACTTGGAAAAATTATAAAATCCTCCAAGCCTGTCACTCCAGGTTGCATAAACTCTTCTAGGCCTATTGCTGACAAATGCTGCCCCATCACATCACCACCCTTTGCCTCCAGTATTTATATTTCTTGACATGCATGAACACCGTATAATAAAACAATTAATAATAATAATATTTTGGCTTACACAGTGCTTCTCAACTGAAGTTATCAAAACACTTCACAAAGCTTAACATTCACAAGGGATTTAAAGCCTTAATACTCCTCAGTATAAGTTAGCCTTACTATGAGGAAGAAAAAAAAAAGCAGGAGAAAATTCTAAATTACTTAAAAATCTCTTTGATTTAGTATTCTTGTGCCTTTCTCTGGAGCATATATATTACTGATCTTTCTCAAGGGCCAAACAGTGTTGTGGTCAATAAGATCATTTTTGTTCCTACTCTGTTTTTTAGACAGGAAAGCCATGAAGTATGGCTGAGATGCCAACTGTATATAACCATGCTGCCTTTGAGTTGATCAGATAGAATGATTTAGACACCACCACAAACACAAACCTGCAGTAAAATTTTTCCCCTTTTCAGTCCCATACTTTGACCAGTAGATCACACTTGTGGTCCCTCAAGCCCAATGACATTCAGCTGTTTTGCAGCTGTGATGTAAAATATTGTAACCAAGGCTATTTGTAGCATAGAAAGAACTGAAGTATTACTACATACATACCCCAAAGATGTGTACATTATTCTCTTTTATGATAAGCTTTCATAACATAACTTTTTGCTTCTTTGTATTGTGTACTGAAAGAGGTTCCATTCTTAAAGTAGAAAAGCAATAAAAAGAAAAAAAAATTGGGGTATATTTCAAATGACACTTTCTGAAATTAAAAAAGTGCTATTTTTTTTAAACTACTGATGTTCACTGTTTCATTACAAAAAAGTGAAAGATTAAGGACATTTTTCACCTTCTGTTAAGAACTGAATTTGTTAAAATAACAAGAGACTTAGTTGTCAGAGTGTTTGTCATAAGTATCACACTACATCCTAACAGAATAATGAAAAACCATCATCTTCGGCTTGCACACGTGCAACAGTTATCCCTGAAAGCTCTCCAAATCCCAGTGCAGGTGATGTCAAGAGAAAGGATCAGAAAGGGATGAGTGATGCAAGAGGATACAGAGGGGCTGTACTGCCAGATGGAGTCAGAGGATTTTGAGCAGAGCTTTACCCCCATAAGGCACAGCTCTGTCCCAGGTTTCCAAACTACATACTGCAGCCAGGATAAAGCCACTGATTTAGGAAATGTTGCAGAAAACTTGAACATTGTGAACAAAGTCCTTTCATAGATCCACTGGCCCTTGAATCCCAACCAAGACTTCAAATCTTGTGCAAATCTTGGCATTCATGAGCCAACAATATTAATACACTTGTGCTATAACATATGACTACTGTAACAAATACAATAATTTTAATTTAGCAAAAGTGACTCCATTCCTCATTCTTAATTTAACAGCAAAGCTATATCTGAGAGGCATATGTGGCAAAACTGTACATGCTAATGTCATAATTCCAATTGTTGAGCAAGCTGATTAAGTTAGGTTTTTGTAGAAGTTGGTGGAGCAACTCCATGGTATAATCTGTTTTTCTCTTTTTAATGTTATTCCTTCATTTTCATTTTAAAGCACAACCCCAACTACTCTTAACCCATTTTATTCCTGATGCACAGCTCCCCCTACCTATAAACCTTTACCCTTCCTTTAGCAGGTGCTTCACTGCACACACAAAATCTTACAGCTGATTTGGAGTTCCTTTTGTTTAACGAGATGAATGGACTAAGGACAAGGACACTAAAATCACTTCCAATAACACATACTGTAAAGCTGAAGGCTTACTCCTTACTCATCACGGCCCCTGTGGTCTGAAGCAGAAAGCAAAAATCAGGCCTGTTGGTGCAAGATTCAAAACTAGAAACCTCAATAACATATGTTTTGTTAGAGACTGAATATTTATAAGATTGACAAAATTAGCATTGTACATCATACTGCCTTGGAATGGGAAAATTATTCAATAATACTGGAAGACAGAGAAAATAGCCAAGTGACAAAGGCTGCACCTGTAGCACAGCCTCTGTACCAGGCTGCTGGCCAAGCTGCCAAAGCTATCATCCTGGGGAATGTTGCCCAGTGCACACTCTAAGCCACATCCCCTCTCATCTGAAGACCCGGGTGACCTGGTGTCAGAAAGCAGCAATTGCTTGGCCTCTCCAAGTCATGTGTGCTTAAACCTAGAAGAAAGCTTTAGCTTTTTTGGTAGTGTGAGTTTCTCATGCACAGCCTGAAGTTATCATTATCAGTTCCTCTGAACTCATCTATACTGAATTGAAGAAAATGGTTTGACATTTTTACATTTCTGGTTGACGTTAATTGGGGTTAATTGATGATAATAGTAAGGGTAATTAGCTTTAACATACACTAAATCCCATACCTCAAGCCTCTTATGATTGAAATAGAACAGCAGTCAAAATGTGGCATGAGGAATAACATGGCAATATCCACTTATTGGCAAATGTAGGGAGGTGGAGATTACATATGCATTTGTATGCACTTGCATATGTATACATGCATTAAACTACTTTAGAAACAGTGAAGTCTTGTCCAGTGTGCAATTCATTGCATTTTTGCTATTGGCATTGGCTGAAATGCAGCAAGCTGAGGTTTGCCACCACACACTCCAACATCAGGCTGAGAAGTTGCACTACCTTGTCCTTGAAGAAACAATTCCTTGACTGTAATGGTTTGACCCATGGCTTCCTCAGTAACCATTGTATCTAAGGAAGTTACAAGTATTCCACACGTGTCTTCCACGTAGCAGAGGGGGGGGGGGTATGTGTGGTTTTTTTTTTCCTGTCTTTCCTTCCTTGTCTGAGGAGCTGGTGGGAGGTGGTTGGAGTCTGGTCCCTCCGGTCCCTGGTGGTTCTCCTGTCCTGGGTGAGATTGTTTCATTCTTGTTCTCCTTCCTTGAGGTTTTTAATTGTGTTTGTTTTGATTCATTTGGTTTCTTTAGGTTGGGTTGGTGTCTTCCCTATTTTCAGGCTAATCAATCCCCTTTTCTCCCTTCTCCTCTCCCCTGGGGGGTGGGATCCTATGTATTGTGTATACAGTGTGGTTTGTAAATGTTAGTAAATATAATTTATTCTTTTTATTCAGTTCAGTTTCTTTAGAGTGCGTGTCTTTTCTGTTTTTTTTTTTCCCTTTCCTTTGCTGGGAAGGTTCTGGGAGGGGGAAGGGGGGCCAGTCCAGGGTTGGCAACAGCTAGGCCAAACTTGCGACACTTGACTTGTATTTAAACCTAGATTAGGGAATCAGTGCCAAGTTTATTGAAAGTTAGATAAATCTTGTATGTTTCTGGAGGAATTTCCCTGCCCCCTCCCGCCCCCCTAAGTTTTACGAAGCATCCCATATGACAACAGAGGAGAAGGCAAAGTTAAAAGCAGAATTTACAGTTCTTCAGACTAGTGCAATGGCCTGAAGTCTCAGGCAGGAGCTGTCACACTGAGAACTAAGACAACATGCAAAAATTAAAATGCTTTGCCTCACTTGGTCTTCCCTCATACCACTCCCATTGTCTCAGATTCTGTCAAATGTTTCCTCATTGTAAGACAGACACCCCTTGGGTTGGCATCAGGTATTCTAGAGTTTGGCTCCCTAACAGTGCATTCAGATGACTCACGACAGCTATACCAACCAGCCATCACCGGTGTTCCTGATGAGTGGCTGAGACTGGCCTACACATTGTGTTCTGGGACCCAAGTTTTCACATATTATTCAAATTATTTTATTGCAATATCAGGGGGAAAAAAATCACCAAAAATCAGTGTTAGTTCCGTTTTTACTGCAAGTACAGTAAAGCATAAAAGATGGGTGAAACTATTAGTCTGTGAAAGTCAGCAGAATGTGGAGAAAACCACATGTCCTGTTTGGGCCTTAAAGAGCAGCTTTAATTGTAAAGGCAGCATAGAGCAATTTTGTCACATTGAGGTTAATGAAATCCCCATTTATAAAATCAACTTGTTCAAGAAAGCCTGACAAATATTTGAGACTGGGACACAAATATTTGACAAGAAATAGGACTGTCTTCTCCAGTTGAAGGGAAGATGACCATTCTCTGGACTACAGCATGATAGTAACTTTTGAGACTTCATGGCTAGGCTGATGGGAGATGACTGGGGGTGTAATTGCAGTGTGACGAAAAAAGCTTACAGTTGGATAGCATAAAAGCCTGATCTTAAATTTTCCTAAAGTATTTAAAACAGATATTAAAATAATAATGCAGGGAGCAAGCACTTGTAATCCCACTGAGCTCAATTACTTCTGAATATGCTCAGCACTTTTGAACACTAAGCCATTTATTTACTTGTCTATGTATACGTATAGGCACACATTTTGGTACCTTGTTTTAGACAAGCAAACTTGACAGTGCAGCGTATAACCATGCCAATTTCTTACTCTGAAATGCTACTATAAGTCCTTAAAAAGGAATAGTCTTCCTTCATTTCTGTTTTCATAGGAATAAGATTATTCATCTCAAACACCAATGGAAAGGCAAACCAGAGATGACATTTTACAATTTCAGTATCACTTGCTTGAGCCTGGAGAATGAAAGCTGGATAGTCCCTTCACTCATACCTGGGTTACAGAGCTGGCATGAAGGAAAGGTGATGATAAGTCCAGTTTAGCCTTGAAACTGAGAAATGAGGTGACTGTTAGCAAGATGTCCTATCTCTCACCCATTTTCTGTGCATGGTTTTCCAAGCAGCTTTCAATCTACTGATAACTGCACATAACTAAGTTGCATTACTCACAGTTATGCTATACCCTTGCCCTACTTACAGGAACACAGAATCCAGTCCAAGGATTTTTAAGTGTTGTGTGAATGCTGGCACTGTGAACACCATCCCAATTGCAGTGTAAAAGGAATTGGGTTTTATTATTGTACAACACGTTTCAAAGTCACCAGGGAAATTTTTGGGAGGCCTGCCTGTAGTGCCAGTTGTACAGGTTCTTCTAACATACTGTAAATTAATAGGTCATAAGACCAAAAGTAACTGGCTACAATACTGTAACCACAATCTGCAATGCTGGTCAGAGGAATCCCCTGATTTATTTTCTGTCTAAATAACAAATTTTGGGGGCGAAACACCACACAATCTTGATACGCCAACTTCCAATTACAGGCAGTCTAAAAAAATCTTTAGCAATTTGCTTCAATTCTAAATGACCTCATGGCTAAAAACTAAAGAACAAATCAACTCTATCATAATAGAATATAAACAAGTATTATTGCTGTTTTCCAAAATACACACTGTAATGTTAAGATCCTAATTACATAAACAAAATTTCTATATTTGAAGAAATATCTGTATCTGTTAATCATAATTTTCTAATTAAAAAATCATAAAAAGCTCTTTAAAATACCATGAGACACTATTCGGGTAAACTCTCTACATAGCTTAGTGTCATTTACTCTGTGGTCAAGACCTTTAGCATTACAGCTTGTGAAAAAACAGACATGAGCAATAAAAATTCTCAGAAAATATTATCTTGATGCTGCCTCTGTTATCATTCCATCTTGCACAACTCACTCTAAAGGCTGCTTCATAAGAAATATTTTACATAAATTTTGTGGATAGAAGATAATATACTATAGTGACTCTATTAATATTTATGATTCCAGGAAACAAGTGGCAGAAGAGGTTTCTAAATTAAGCCAAATGTCTCCTTGAACCAGGCATCAGAAACATCAGCAGAAATGTTAATATGAGCCCATTCCCAGTGGCACAGTCATGAACCTCCAGGAATGGTTTGAAGAGAATGAGCCCTTTTAAAACATCTAGGACCATAAAGTATTGTGTCTAAACCCAAAAGTCCTTTATACTTTCTACAAGAACAAAGTCTTTCTTTTGGCTAGTTATTTATGTTTTTCAATTCCAAGAAGAACATCCCTGCAGTCTCCTATTTCAGTGTTTTTCCAAGTCTTCAGGAACTGGAGGATTTAATTTTTATCACCAGCTTCAAACAGTGCCTGGCAGGATCACAGAATATGCTGACTTCGAAGGGACATACAAGGATCATTGAGTCCAGCTCCTGGCCCTGCACAGGACCATCCCCAAGGGTCATACTATGTGCTGTCTGAGAGTATCATCCAAGTACTTCTTGAACTCTGTTAGCCTTGGTGCTGTGACCACTTCCCTGGGGATCCTGTTCCAGTACACGCCCACCCTCTGGGTGAAAAATGTCTTTCTAGTATCTAACGTAAACCTCCCCTGATACAACTTCAGGCCATTCCCTTGGGTTCTATCCCTTCACCACAAAGAAGAGATCAGGGCCTGCCCCTCCTCTTCCCCTCACAAGGAAGTTGTAGCTGCAATGAAGTATCCCCTCAGTCTCTTCTCCAGGCTGAACAGATCAGCCACTTTTCATACGGCTTCCCCTCAAGGCCCTTTACCATCTTTTTTGCCCTCCATTGAACACTCTCTAAGAGCTTAATTACTTTCTTATATTGCAGTGATCAAAACGGCACAGAATATTCAAGGTGAAGGCCACCACACTGCAGAGGAGAGCTGGACAATCCCCACCCTTGACTTGCTGGTGATGCTTTGTCTGATGCCCCCCAGGACACGGTTGGCCCTCCTGGCTGCCAGGGCACTGCTGACTCATATTCAACTTGCCATTGACCAGGACCCCCAGGTTCCTTTCCATGGCACTACTTTCCAGCCTCCTGTTCTCCAGTCTGAACAAGCATCCAGGCTTGTCCCACCTCAGGTGCAGAATCTGTCACCTTCTCTTGTTGAACTTCATATGGTTGGTGATTGTCCATCCTCTAATTTGTTGAGGTCTCTCTGCAGGGTCTCCCTGCCTTCGAGGGAAACAACAGCTCCTCCCAATTTTGTGTCATCTGTAAACTTGCTTAGTATCCCTTCCAGTCCTGACTCCAAGTCATTTTTGAAGAAGTTGAAGAGCACAGGGCCCAAGATGGAGCCCTGTGGAACCCCACTAGTGACAGGTCACCAGTCTGATGTCATCTTATTCACTATTTCCCTCTGTGTTCAACCCATGAGTCAATTGTTCACCAACCCCATAATGTGTCTATCCAGCTGTGCTGGACATTTTGTCCAGAAGGATCCTGTGAGAGGCAGTATTGAAAGCTTTACTGAGATCCAAAAATATTATGTCAGCTGGCTTCTGTTGATCAGCTAGGTGGGTTACCTTGTCGTTAAAGGAAATCAGGTTAGATAAGCAGGACTTTCCTCCCATGAAGCTGTGCTGGTTGTGACCAATAACAGCACTGTCTTTCAGGTGATTTTTAATACTTCCCAGAATAATCTTCTCCATAACTGTACCAGGCACTGAAGTGAGACTGACAGGCCTGTAGTTTCTGGGGTTCTCCTTGCCTCTCTGGAAAAACCAGGACAACGTCCACCAGCTTCCACTCAGCTGGGACCTCTCTGGATTCCAAGGACCACTCAAAAATCATCAAGAGAGGTTGTGCCATGACATCAGCCAGCTCTTTGAGGATTCTCAGATGAACCCCATCAGGCCTCACAGATTTGTAGGGGTCCACCTGGGGCAGCAGATCCTGCACATCTTCAGGGTTGACTGGGAAATGATTGTGGTCCTCCAGCTCAGGGCATTGAGACCCTCTTGGTCCATGTTGAAGACAGAGGCAAAGAAAGTGTTAAACACCTCTGCCTTGTCTCTGTCACTGTTTGTGAGCTGACCATCCTCATCCTGTAATGGACTAATGATATTTCTATACTGCCTATTGCCATTAATATATTTGAAAAAACTCTTTATTGTCCCCCACATTTCTGGTCAGCTTCAACTCCAGTTGAGCTTTGGCTGCATGAATTTTCTCCTTACAGCAACAGGCACAATCTCCATTCTTCCCACATCACTTGACCTTGCTTCTACAAGGCATAGACCTTCTTTTTTTGCC
Source organism: Pithys albifrons albifrons (assembly GCF_047495875.1). Lineage (NCBI taxonomy): Eukaryota > Metazoa > Chordata > Aves > Passeriformes > Thamnophilidae > Pithys > Pithys albifrons. The sequence continues at coordinate 17,888,242 of NC_092461.1, read as the reverse complement.
TTATTTCCAAGAGAGCATCCCTGCTCAGCCAAGCTGGTCTTCTGCCTCAACTTGACTTCCAACATTTGGGGATTTCCTGTTCCTGTGCCCTTAGGAGGTGATGTTTAAAAAGTGATAGCACTGATGGACCCCAGCACTTGCAAAAACATCTGCAGTGACAAGCTCTTAAGCAGAACAAACCTACAGAGCCCAAGTTGTTCTTTGCCTCTTCACTTTTGAGGGCCAGCTTAATAAGGTTAATAATGTCACTTTAAAAATGAATTTGTGGAAGCTTACTTCGGCTGGGAATAGTTCAGGTCTATGAGTGCCTTTAAAAGGAGTTCTTGATGCATTTTTACTAAATGTCTTCTCTTGAAAAGCTTTACTCCAGAAACCTACTGTTTTTTCATCTGCTTTGACTGATTTGTGAGGGAAAGGCTGGCTGCTAAGGTGGGTTGTGTTGGGAAACGCAAGGATGTAAAGAAACTGAAAACATTTATAGTGCACTATTTTATCTTTGAGTTGATTAAACAATTTCCAGGAAAGCAGTTTTCTCCTGAAAGATACCAAATCAATGAAATTTAAATGCATGTCATGTAGTTTATTATAAGATGCAGACAAAAAGTTAACACAGTATCTTGATACAGTTGTAACTGTCTTTAAACATACACAAAGTCAGATGTGCATTTACTCACAAGATGATGTTTTCACTATGAATTACATTGTTTACATTTCTCATCCTAATCTAGGAAGACATTAAATTTTGATAAATCCTGTCATTACCTAAATAAAAAATAAAAATAAAAATATGGCCATTCTGTTCTTTGACTAGCTCTGTATCTCCATAAGTTCATTGCAGAGTTCTTTGGTTTGAAACTAATCTCTCCTTGATCCTTATCTCATTAAATTCATCATCCTGATGGGTTCTTTTTCAAAAATACACATTAGTCAAATGTTTTTTGCTAAATCTCATCCTGAGGTATTCCCCCTGGCTTAAATGTTTGTGATTGTGCTCTCTGTGACAGTTGTCCTCTCATTTGTCTTTGATATGTTCCATGACTGGTTCTTAAACAATTCTGTTGATAAAGTAGAATAATAAGAAATCAAAGCATCTCTCAGCAATAGTACCTCTCCAGGGCAAACAGAACTAAGCACAATGAAAGTGTATTTGTGTCACTCAAATTAGCAGATGGGAATCTGAAAGTGCTCTCCAAGAAATATAGTGAGAGAAGCCACCACTTTAATGTAGGTTCATTTCAGAAAAGCACTATACTTTAGGAAAAATAACTCTATAACACTACAAGTGGTTTTTCAGATCTAAATCACTACCTTCTGGCTCATGAAATTTACACTAATAGATTGCAATTTTTCAAGAAGTAGAAGTACAGAAAAAATTAGAAACATGGATAAACAATTTCTCTGAACAGTGTTTGTGTTGACACTAATACTGCAAAGACAAGTATTTCTGGAGTTCATAGTTGCCTTTTGAAAGCAAGTCAATATGAGGAAACATTTAGGGCCATTAGCTTCAAGACCTCTGTGTGTTACTGGCAAAAGAAATGATGTTAAAGATGGTATCAGCATGTCTAACATAAAACACTGTCCTAACAGCATTAGATTAAAAAGGAATAAATAACCCAGTTCAGCATCCTGGAAGAAGTTAAACAGAGGCCAACCTGAGTTTTTTTAGCAAGCAATTCACCTCATTGTGTTATTAAAAATCAGTAAGGAATGCTTCATTTCATTGCCAGTCTTGTCACAGCAGTCCTGGAACATCTGAACAGTTTTCTGGTAAAAAGCACACTGAAAAAGCTTAACTAGAGCAATTTTAATCAGTATTATTTCAGATATAGTCTATACAGCATTAAAAAACTAGGAAATAATGAAAATTATTTATGTTCATCTGCACTCTGAACCACTCAGATTTTAAATATTGTGTGATTTAACACATTGGATACCACTGACATATCACTGTTGTGCTACAGAGAAAAACAATACCCAGGTAATATTTTAACTGACTCTGATATCAACCCTTGATTTTAAATTGTCTGTACCACAACAAGTTCAATGGAGGAAAAAAACCCCAACAAAATCAATAGTTTGATGTTGAGCTGATGGTAAGGAAGCAGAGTATGCCACAGGTAAATAGTAGAGCCCATTTTGTTCAGTGTCTTTATCAGCAGATTTAATAGCAATAGCACGCCCTCAGCACATGTCTAAGAAGGTTCAGTCCAGAAGAACCTTGAGAAACTCAGAGACTGAGCCAATACCTGCCTCAAGAAACTCAGCAAAAATCCCAAAGTATTACACTGTGAATGAAGTGATCCAACCTGTCAGCACAGCTGGAAGAGAACTGGCTGAGGAGCAGCCCTGCTAAAATGGACCTGCTGGCTACATGGCATGGAGCTTTCTTCTCGTTGTTATTGAGACTGCAATTGGAATATTGTTTCCTGTTTCCATCCTCCCCATTGAAAATGGATGCTGAGGAAGAAGAGAGGGTCCAGTAGGTTGCTGTCAGGACAACTGGGGCCAAGAGCTGCTCCTCAGAATCTGTGTGCTAAGACAGCTGGACTTAGTCTGATGAAGAGAAGACTGAGAGATAATTTGCTAATAGCCTACAAACCACATGAAACAGTTAAAAGACAATGAAAAGAACCTCTTCTCAGATATGGCAGACAGTATGAAATAAGGGGCAATGGTCAAGACCTTCACCTTGAGAGGTTCAAATGGCCCAACACAATAATTTCTTCATAAGGAGAATAGCACATAACTGAAATAAGTTAGTTTTGGAGATGCTGATGACTTTTGGAGGATTTTTTTACTTGGCTACAGAAAATCATTGTTAAAATATGTGGAGACACATGCTTTTAAGTGGTTGAAGTAGATGGTGCTTTGGCAGAGTTGAAGTAGACAACCTTCAGAGGTCCCTAATAATCGACACTTCTATAGCTGTGTCATCATTTGCTGGTGATCTGTCTGCAGATCTTAGCAAGGACACAGAGCTGGCTTAACCCAGTTCTCCCTCTTTTCCAGCTGAAAGAACCGTTATAACAAACAACTCTTCTTTCATCTCAGTACTGATCTAATTCTTCCAACACTAATGTCAATCTACTTTGGAAGCATGTGATGCAACACTTATGGAGTGCCTCAAAGCAATCCTTGAAAAGCTCACAGTCAGCAAAACAACTGCACATCTATTTCTACCACCTTCATTAATGTGCTCTGGATTTAGTGAATTCTTGCTGATTTTAACCAGAGTGTTTGTCATAAATCTAGGGTAATAAGTAGGCCTTAATATAAACGGCCTCTATTTCCACCTCCAGCAGGAGCGCATGAAGTTTTTCACATATACAGTATTTAAATGCCATAATAGAGACTGCTTTAGAAACACTCATGTTAAAAAAGAATTTGTAAGCATATTCAGTTCTGTGCAGATTTAATTTTCCCATTTCCCTGGGGGATTCTTAATGGTCATAAAAAATGAGAAAAACATTGTTTCTTTTAAAGTTTCAGACTTCTCAAGTGTGCTTTTTGGACACTTGCCTAGGAAAGAAGTTTCCATAATAGGAAAGCAAAGGGGGATTAAGACACACTAAACAGAAATTTTCTATCCATACTATAAAATAATTTCTAGTTTAGAAGTTTTCCTTTATTTCTTTTAGGACTGACATCAAAATAAAGGATTTAATTTAACACAAGTTTCAGTTGATCCATCCCAGAGTATTTTTTTTGTATGGAAATTATAGACATTGTCTCTTTTTACCAACATGGATGTCGTTCAATTTGAAAGTTATTCTCACATGAGAAAATCCAGCTTCATTCCACTTCAAAACTTCAAGCTCATGCTATACATGCCTTCATGAAGAAAGCAACATTTATATACAGCAATATATAATTGCTAGTTATAAGGAAATATAAAGGCTCTACTATAAGTTCTTTTCTTCCTGTAGTAATTTGTATTTTCAATTCCATAGGTCCTTTTCGTGTATGTGTGTTCAGGAGTGGAAATATACAGTGTAAGCAATGTAATGCTCCTTTTTCTTCCTGTGTTGAGAGTGACCCAGCTACTTGGAGGTTAGCGAAACCGACAGCATCATGTCTTATCAGCCACCAGTGTGGTAGAAAGCAGCCTGCCACCTGCAAGTTTATGCCATACAATGCTCCAGGAAAAACAAACAAAGAAACAAACAAACAGCAAAGGAAAAACAAACCCAGTTAGTCACTGTGCTTAAGCTGAGAAATTCATCTGTTGTGATTTAACCCCAGTCAGAAACCAAGGCCCACACAGCTGCTCACTCACTCCACTCACCAGGAGGATCAGGAAGATAAAACTCATGCAATAATGACAGTTTCATAGGAAAAACAAAAGCCATGCACACAAGTAAAGAAAAACAAGGAATTAAGTCACTGTTTCCTACAGGCAGGCAAGGTGTTCAGCCATCTCCGGGAGAGTGAGGCTCCATCACATGTAATGGTTACTTGGGAAGACAAATGCCATCACTCCCAGCATTGTCCCCCTTCCTCCTTCTTCCCCTCACTGAACATATCATATGGTCTGGAATATCCCTTTGTCAACTGGGGTCCGGTGTCCTGGTTGTGTCTCCTCCCACTCTCCCCCATACACCCCCAACCTCCTCACCATTGTGGCAGTACAAAAAGCAGAAAATACTTTGGCTGTATGAAAAGACTGCTCAGAAATAACAAAAACTTCTCTGTATTATCAACTCTGTGTTCAGCAGAAGTCCATAAATTCAAACCATTAGATACATTTAAAATTTAAACCAGATAACCATAGTTTCATGATAAATTTAGGGGATTCTTCCACAAAAATAATTTTTTATGAACTAGTCATCAGCTCAGCTGGTACATGTCTTCAATTATTGAAAGTTTGAACCCTTACTGTGTTCTATTTTTTCCTGTTACACTTAAAATAATTATGATTGGGAAAGCCCATGCTTTTTCACTAAATATATCTTGAAAAGCAAAAACAGAACTTCAGAATGTCCCAATACATTAATTTGCCTTTTTTTTCCCCAATTCCACTTGCTCACATGCAATTAGAATTAGATTTTTCTTAAACAAACAAACAAACAAACCAAAAGAAAAAACCCCTAAAACATGCCTTGCTCTGTTTTCAGAGGATAAAGCAATCAAGGAATTACAACCATGAAGCATTCATTTGCCTTCCTTAACATCTCTTATTCTGCTACAGCACTTCTCAAGTGGACTCACAGTGTCTGCTGATGTTTGGTATCTGCTCTGGGCAGGGGAATTCAGAACTTGGAAGGTCTTATTGCCGTGCAGAAGCAGAGGGGAACATTTGATCCGGTGTTATTCCACACCTACCTTCTGCTAAGCCTGGTATTGTGTATGATAAAAGTATTTTAATCTGCTGTTTATTTGTTTCTTTTTTATTTTTAGCAATATAAGAGAAAACTTTGAAGTAATAAAGGCCAGCTGCTGTAGTACTACTGCAGTAGTCACTGCTTGTGAGGACAGTATTTCAAATGCCTGTTGTATTCCTTTATCTGTGATTACAATACTTTGTGGAGTCTCAGTTGCTGCAGCACTAGCCTATAATTATGAGTTTTAAATCTATAATATTGATTGAACAAAGAAGTAACTTTTTTTTCTGTTCCTTATCTTGTAATCAGAGTAATGCTCAATTTGTATATACAGACATGCTCTTGGCTTCTGTGAGGCTTTTCTTCCTCCTTTCAATACTGCATGCCAGCTCATCACAGCATCATTCCAGTTTCATTCAAGATGAAAAATGCCTACCTCATTAGGAAAAAAATATCCCCCCTCTCACTCCCCACCAATAAAAACCCCCAAAGCAAAAAACAAACCAACAAAACCCAAAACTGAACTGAGTCAAAAGAATAAACAGTATAAATCAAATCTCAGCCAGGAACAGCACAAAACTTTCAGCCTCCATGATACTGTGGGACCAGGTGTCTCGAGCAGTGCATACTTTAGGAAGCAAAGGGTAAAATGTATACCTGCTCTTTACTGTATTTGTCTCACTAAGAGAGTATATCTTGTTCTGGACCTGGTTTGTATCTCCCCATGGGCAAAGTACAGCCTCATTACCCCCCAGAAAGCTCTGGTCCTCCTCTCCTGTTTCCCACAGGTCCCTCAGCTCACATTGCTCCTGTTGTAAGAATCCTGTACTGGTCAATGAAGGTGTTGTCCAGTTTCTGAGATTGTTTCCTCCAGTGTATTTAACTAGAAGTTGTATTTGCTATGTATATCCAGCTGAACATGAGAGCTGGCTGTGCCTGATTTGAAGGGCCATCACTTTAATCGTAAGGGAAGGCAGAAGCTCCTACCTTCACTTGAGTAGGAAACAAAATAATTCAATGGGCAATGAAGATGGACAGAGCCTCCTTCCCTTCTGCTCAGCTGAGTGACAGATTCCTTTTGTATCCACAGTGAATTCATGCTGTAAACTATCCATTGTGAGATGCTACTTGAGATTCTAGTATCATAGCTGGTTTTCTGTTACTGATTCATAGTCAGCACATCATAGTTAGGAAAATTAGGAAAGAGAGGTAATTCAAGAAGGAAGCAGCACAGGACAAGGATCAGGAGTTGTGCACCACAGACCAGATTCAGCTGAGAGTTTAGTCCAGTCTGACTAAAGATCAAGAGAAATATGGCTTTGTATAAATATTCCTCTGTCATACAGATGCTTGTTGGCAGTTATTTCTTTATCCTTGTTATCATCTGAATGCTCATAAACACAGAATGGTACCACAAAGGAAGGATTTTAATACTGATGCAAACACAGTTGGATATCATAAATATGTAGCAAAGTTCCCATGGATTACATTATCTCTTTGAACGGAATGTAGCTACTTTGAAACTCTGAAATGAATAGGCACAGCCTACTGTAGCTTGAAGTTTTGAAGTAATGGGGGAAATCTGCAATACTAACTAGAAAACCTATCTAAAGGGTAATATGAAACTCTTAACATAAATGGGACTTTATGACAACAAATTGGTTGTCATAAATAGACAACCAAATGGCTAAAATATTTAGGGGTTGGAATAAAAAGAAACCTGAATAAGAGAGCCAAATTTATTTTAGAAACAGCAGTAAGTATGGTAAAAATGGACCCAGGCAGATGGAACACAACTGAAAATCTCTCCAGAAAAACAGTAATATTGTTAAGATAAGTATTCTAAATTACTCTGTATTTTTAGCTCTTTTGCAGTATATGCATCATATGGTTTCCAGTAACACGGTGCTGTTGCTTTACTCTAAGTCCTTTGTAAAGAGTTTTTGAGGTCTAACGTTATAAAAGGTGTGTTCCATTTCAGAAAGTGAATAAGGATTGCTTTGTTTGTATCCAAATGATTACTTACAATGTTTGCAATCCAGGGAGTAAAACACCATAGCAGAATGAAAATTATAGGTAAAATAACTAGAAAACTAAGTTAAGAAAAATAAGTGAATTTTTTTTATTCTCTTTACTGTGTGAGTCATCTAGCCATTAAAAATCATTAGAAAGTAGAAAAGGTAATCAGTAACAATGGTGTAAGGCAGTATTAATATTTGCTGATGATGTTTTGAGTAAGTTTTAGTAACACTGGTAAGAATTTCTCCATTTTATATTTAACTACTCTAGGCATTGTCTGTGACACAGAGGAAAAGCCTTTTAAAACAGCAGACTGAGATTCCTAACTGTCTGGGAGGTGATGAGAAGTGCAGCTCCTAACTGAAGGCTGCACGACAACAGGTCTACAGAAATGCCAAAAAGCTAGTTCTTGCAAAAGTCTAGTCTTTGTTTTTCAAAGGCACCAAATTCTTCTCCTACCCCATCCCACTCCGTGTTTCTCCATTGGAGCTTTTAACAAGGTCTCCAAATGTTGCATCTGGCCCTGCTGGGAATAACTAATGTAGGCAGAGCCTCTGGCATGACCTTCTGAGCATAGTTTGTATTCTGGGTATGCAGGTTCTCCTTGTTTTCCTGATTCTTTGTGATGGAATAGACAAGGAATTTATTCCTTTAACTCAAGCAGCCTAAAAAGTGTTTGATGGGAGACTGACAACTAATATCCCTCACATTCCAAACATGGCCTTGCTCAAGCCAGAGTTTCTGGATTCTGCTCTGGAATTCCACAAATCTTTGGCTTTTCCTAGCATGAGTCCTTTGATCAGGGCTTCTTCAAAGCCATTCCAAACATAGAGATGTACCTAAAGGTAAATTTGACCTTAAATGTCTTCTTGATTGGGGAAGAGAAATAGAAGCAGCATGGAAATGCAAAGGCTTCTCTGATGAAGTGGAAGCATACAGAAAACATTGATTTTTCTTTCTAAGACTAGAATCCATGTATTCATACAGCTGTGTTTCTGAGGAATTACTCATGATTTACACCCATGCATAACCTTAAAACACATTCCAAACCAATTATAGAAAATGTGGACTCAGTTCACCCCTGTATTACACTATTTTGGTATCTGTATCTACCTACACCAAGAGACTAAGGAGGGCACAATGAGCAAACATTAATTAAGCTCTTGGATGATGACTTTTCTTCCCTCCTCCTCATTTGTGGTTTTCCTGGAGAAAAAAAAGACTGATAAAGTCTGAGATCATCCAGCTTCTTGAAGTCTGAAGGGGTTCAGAAGAGAAGATTCTGGTTTGGTCTGCCTATATTTTGAGTTTGTTTTGTTTAGTTCATAGTATGTGAAAATAAGGTTTAGAACAGACAAATAGAGATTTTTTTCCACTATTTCCAATGTTGTCCATATCCTTCACCCTCTACTCACCTTTCCCAGTCAAAGATAACCTGCTATAATTGATCTTTTATTTTAAAATCAGGTTATAGTTCATAGTCTCGATTTATATAACACTACTTGGTACATCTTTGGTAATGCAATTCTTTCCACCTTTTCGGTAACTCCAGAGCTGAGTGAACCAAAGAGCAAATATAATTCTGATCACCCAAATATGTTACTGCCTGTCTGGAGAAATAGTTATCATAAGCACCTGCTGAAAAATCACACTTCATTAAGTACATGTATAATGCCATAAAGAAGATTATATAAACGTGGACATGTACTAAGGGATTTCCAAATACTCAGAGAAAATGCCTACAGAGACAGCCAAAATCATCATCTGCTTGCAATAAATGTGTTTAAACCTGTCAGTAATATGTCAATCAAAAGTCACCTGCTGCAGAGAGTGAGAAGTACATCAAGTCTGTATTATCCAAATCACTGCAGGATAAAATGGAGTTAATTGTCTGGTCTGCCCTGTGCTGGTCAAATTTCTCTCACCCTCCATGGTGGAACTTTTCCCACCAGTTAGAATTTTACCAGACCACCATTCTCATGCCTTAGATTTCAGCAAGACAAGCTCTGAATGAATCTTCTGAACACACGTTTATGCCTAAGGTAAAGAAAGGCAAACAGAATTCATATTCACAAAGTCACTGTCCAAAGGTGGCACTCAATTTCCTGCTGAAGAAAAGCAGTAATTTCATTGAAGGCTTAGGAAAACAAAAAGTGTATTTTTTTCAGATGTCACTGAGATAAATATGATTAAGTTATTTACTCAGCCACCTGAATTCAAGACATAAATCATAAGGTAGCGTGATTGGCTTGTGATTAATAATGTATTATAAATATATTTATTTATGCATATTTATGTCACTAAGAAAGTGCATGCCTTTGAGAGAAAAATCATCCTTGAGTTTAGTTACTAATACTTGAGTGTGTACTAATATATGCAGATTTAAAGAGATTTTATGGAATTTATAGATAAATTGCATCAGGTTCTCCAGATGCTGGAAATAGTTTACTTTGCCTGTCCTGCAGCATTACTATTTGTTTATCATTTCAAAGTTCACAAGATAATTGCCTCATTAGCTGTTCATCTAATTCCACAGAGAAATGGCAATTCCTGGCTGCTGAGGTCATGGCCCATCAAAAATTATACTGTCTCTAATTTTATATCTGATCTCTGGTAGGTCTTAATTTGCTTAACTCAGTTCTTATGTATTGACTAAATTGCTGAATTCTATTAAAATCTCTACCAACTGTCCAAGATTTAAGACTGAACTACTGAATTGAAACTTATTGAATTATTAAGACATTATTGCCAATATGAGCCAGTAAAACAATAATTAAAATATACAAGATTAATATGCCTTTTCATTTTCTGGATACCATTTGAATTCAGTCTGAATGTGGCTTTGTACACCATACATATGATATCCTGTCACCTCAGTTAGCATGACAAAACCATGTCTCTAGATTCTTTTTCCCTTAAATAATTACTGACCTTAGCTGCAAGAGTTTTGAGAAATAAAGGTAATATTAAAATCATTGAGCAAGTTCTCTTGGATTGACAGTTCAGTACTTTTCAAGATAGATTTTCCTGTGTAGTGCTTGAAATTGAACCCTCTGAAATGTTATTCTGCAGTACATACTGAAGATCACTTCCTCTAAAGAGTTAAACTTAACACTGTAGTTAACTTCCTACTCTAATCTCCAAGTGTGTTCATGTTCCCTGTACAAAAAGAATGGCATATACTCTTGTAATTGGTCAATTTCGGATTCACATTTTCCATTTTTGGCACTGCTGTCTTATTTCTGTTGCTGGAGGAGGAAAGGAGCTTGCACAAGCAACAAATGCAGTATTTAATAAAACTCTTTTGACTGTTCATTGCTTGGATCTGGCAAGTCATGGAGAAATTTGACATCTTCACATCCCTCTTCATCCTCCCACATCCTTGCTGAGTGAGACTGTGGACCCCTAGGAGATGCCACTTGAATAGTAACTTCTCAGAAGTATTATCTTAATCTGTTACCTTATTTGAGAAGGAACAAGGGGCAATACCCAAACCTCCTCCCCAAGTTTTAGTCCTGTTTGCTCTGTCTTTCTCACTAAACATGTTCTGTTCTGTTTACCAGGACTTGGTCATCACTGAGTTTGTTGTACCATAGCCTAGAGCCAATTAATCAGGTAGTGGTAGACATATGAATAGAGCAAATGGTAGCTAGCCAAGATTTTGTCTACTAGTTTTGGCTGGGTCACCTATGAAAAGAAGCAAGCTGGGTCAGAGTGAGGAAGACCTACTGAGACCCTTCTTTTGGGGATGAAGAACAGAAGGACCCCTCCCCAAAACTGATGCCAGAAGAAAACACCGCCCCAGCTCCACCCAGACCCTGCCTGTAATCAATATGTAATGAGATGTTGTAATCACTTATGTTCAAATGTATAAGCAAGACTTTGCGATGTTTTCGCTGCCTTTCTTCCTGCGCAGAAATAAATGCCTACTGCTAACGGAATGCAAAAACCTTCCCTTAGCAGTTCTTTTGTGGTGTTTTCACTTATCATTATTACACTACTAAGAGCTACACTTTTCTACTTCTCTTTCCAAAAAACTCTTGTTTCTGACTGCAGTTGCATTTCCACCACCTCTGAGATACCATCAGTTAAAAGCACAACCAACATAAATGAGAGGACGTGTAAATTGCTGCATCTTCTTCACTATTCACAAATCTCTAAATTTGCAAGCAATTGTTTTTCAGCTAAATTTGTGGTCTCAGTGCCTGTTGACCAGCACCTCTGCTTTACTGCTTCATCACAGCAAAACTGAGCTAAAGCACATGTCTGAAAGACAATTTCCTTCTGAAGAGCAGGTTCCCAAGGTGATATGTTGCCTTATCATCTTCTACTAGGGCACAAAGGCAGCCTCTAAATGAAAGATGTAATAGAGAAAACAGATTTTCAAAATATGCCCAGAAAAACTGATTATTCATTGCAAGAAAGATTTAACTTCTCATTACCATTTTTCTTACATGGCAGAAATACACTCAAAGTTAAAGAATTTTGTAGCATTCATCTCCAAAGGGGGAAAAAAGAAACCCCATTAAAAAAAAACCCAAAATCACAAACCCTAAAAAAGATAGAAGATGCTTACCAGCACCTCCCACAGTGCTGCTACTTCTGTATGCAGGGAACCTGGGAGATGATTAATCACAAGGCTGAAAGATCAGGTTATCATAAGCTTTTTTAGATATCCTTGGTACTTCATCATCAGCTTGATACAGTGAAGCAAAGAGGGAAGTCAGCATCAGAAATAATGCACCCTGAGGTCACTTGCCTCTCATTGCCAGAGGCAGAACTTTGATTGCTTTTGTTCTTGTAAGTCAGTTGGCAGTTTGTTCAAAGTCTAGTACTGCATCACTTTCTCTCTGTGCCTTCACTTGTGTGTATCTAGTGATAGAAATATCCTGTTATGATGCTTCTCATTGACTTTTTTCAGGAAAATGAGGAAATCTTACTCCATGCTGTTTTGAGCAATCAGGAGGGGAGGGAAAAATCATAGAATGGTAAAATGTACTGCATATATAATCCAACACACTGTATAGGTTACGCCCTGATTTGTTGTTCCTTAAACATGTATCAGGGTGTTTGAAGTCCCCCATAAAGATCTGGGCTTGTGAACCTGAAGCCACTCCTATTTGCCTGTGGAGGGCTTCATCTGCTCTCTCCTCCTAGTCAGGCAGCCTGTAGCAGACTCCCACTATGCCACCTCTCCTTGACCTCCATTTATTTAATCCTGACCCATAAACTCCATCAACTCATCTATCCCCACACAGAGCTCCATGCACTCCAGCTGGTCATTGACATAGAGGGTGAAAAGCCCTTCTCATCTCCCTTGACTGTCCTTCATCCACCCATTCCAACACTCCAGTCATAGAAGCCATCCCACTAGATCTCTGTGATGCCAGTTAGACCACAGCCCTGGAGGCACGTGTATATGTTTAAAAACTCTTATCTCCCATGCTGTCTGTGTTTGCTGTCATGAAGACCACCTTCCAAGGGCAGCTAACAAGAGACTCATTCCATACAAATATTGAATTAAAACTGGGTGAGTGTATATTGGGAATTAATTTACTTTATTGTTTCAAACTGATTATGAGCAAATAATCATTTCTATTAACATATTCCTTAATGGAAACCACTTGCCAAGTAGTTTGGACATACCATTTCTTATGTCATATTATTTCATTTTTTCTGCTTGCTGTTCATGGTTCGTAGCTAGTCCTGAGCTACCAGGCAGTATTTGTGCTTCCTGATTGAATATATTAAACTTTTTAAACAAAAGATGACAAAACAATAAATAGCAAATATTGCATTAATAATACACACTACATTTCTGATAAGAAAAAATTGATGAAAAATCATCTACACTAAGGAATCATGAATCATCCAGAACGTGTAACCACTTTCAAAAGTATCTGGCAATTGTTACAAATAAAAAATAATAAAGCTAAAAACAGCTGCAGAATGAAGCAAGCCTGTTTATTCAGATTGTATTGATGAACCTCCATTAATCCATATTTATTTTCTGCCTCCCCACTGCTAACAAATGTTTTGAAATATCTCCTTTACTCTCACTCAGGCCCCAGACAATTACAAACAAACATGATGTGATGCCTAGCATAATGCAATTATTCAGAATCTGCTTTTATATATGAATAACATGTTACAGGGCTCCCCAGAAACATACACTATCTTTACTGAAGTGTTAATTCTGTCCAGCTGCTATCTCGGTCACCTGCTATTTATGATGTCTGCTATTTATATCAAGGTCTTGACTAGCAGGCTGATGAAAACAGTTTTGATTGTATTGGAAACTTAAAAAAGAAAGCATGCAAATCTAGCACCCATTAACTCCTCCTTAATTCACCTTTACCTTCCATTTCACAACATCTGGTTATCCTTTTGCTCTCACAGTTTAATAAATTGTGAGACTGCAGGTTCATATAGGGACTTTTTTTTTCTCCAAAATTTTCCTTCTTTTGGCAACATAACAGATTTTTCTGCTCTGAAATTTTGCTTTCCAAATCAGTGGTCATAAGAATATATAAAAACATAAAACCCCCTACACTTAGTTAGATCAAGGGTCTAGGTAGCCTAACACCAGCCTCCAGTCATATGGAAGAATTAAGGGAGGCACATAGCAACAGTGGCCCAGCATCCTCTCCTAACCTCAGGTGGTAGCTGCTTTAAGGGCTTCCTGAAGCAGAGATAGTGCCTTAAATATTTAATAACCTTAATTAGAGTTTCATCCAGTAACATGCCTAATTCCTTTTTAAACTTTGAAAACTTTACTGTCGGTCGCACTCTAAGGCCAGGCATTCCACAGCTCAACCACAGGCTTTGCCATGGGGCAAATCTTTACTTGGTATTAACCTGGCCCATGCTAGTTTTAATTGATGCCCTGTAGTCCTTGTATATACAAACCTTTTATTCCTGAAAAAATATACATATCCATGTATGTATATGTATGGATCAGCTTCGCGAATGAAGATTTGAGAAGGGCTCTCCTCACGTGGGTGTGTCCTTCGAGCTTGAGTAGTGGATTTTTCAGGTGAGGCACAGCATGTGCAGAACTGGCCCCACCATTTAAATCCTAAGGTTCATCTGCCATGGCCGAGCGAGCTTGGACAGTGGCAGTGAAGTCTTCGGGACTAGAACCTACAGCCCCTGGTATTCCCAGGAGGTCTCCTATGTAAGTATTAATCAGGGCTGACCCTGCTGAGCTTCCAAGATCTGATGGGATCAGGTGTCGGGGTGGCATTTAACTGCCTAATATATCCATATATACATATAAAACCCCCCAATATCAGTTCAAAATACATGTTGTAAACAAGATCCTTGTCATCTCCCTATTATCCAAGGGCAAAGAGGCAGTACAAGAATAGGCTGAGAAGAGGTGATAGCAGGGTTACAGTGGAGATCCTGCCTGGTGCTCTAACATGAGGACTGTAATCATTGCTTTTCAGCATTAGTTATGCTTATGGCCAAAGACAGCCTCCATAACATCACTGCTCCTCTCAAAGCATACAAAATTCCAAACCTTATTAGAATAGCTCCATTCATTTATCTGCCCAGGGGGAGGCCAGGCTATCTCAGGCCGTCTCAGGATGAATCTGAATGCCTGGCAGACCAAAGAGCTCTGCAGAATCACAGTATGTTCCTTGCAAAGGAGGCAGAGCAGAGCCAACCGAGCCCCTTACATGCGGGCACAGATCCATCTGTCAAGCCCTTTAGGCAACAAAACTGATGAAGATCAGATCCTGCACTGCCACTACAGGCTAAAGCATCAGCTGTGAAGTAGTCCAGATCCGGAAAAGACTTTCCTAGGACCATTCAACTGATGAAGTGTAAGCTATGCACAGGGTTGTCATCTATCAGGACCTGAATATGTGCAAAATCTTCAGGTCTGGGTCAGCATACCCCTCTCCCATGTTTGAAGATTCCCAGTCATGTCCTCTGACAATATAAAGTATTAACTAAGGTTATTCAACTTTGGATTTGATAAAAAAATCTCCAAGGGTGAGTTTCTCAGAATCTTCAAGGTGACATTTTTTGAAATTAAATAACTCACAGAAACAGAGCTGGCTGCAGTACATTCAGGATGCTGCCAATGGTCAAAGCAAAATAGGTAGAGCAAAAGACTCCACTAGAGAAGAGACAGTAACCTTATGATCCAGCTGCAGGGAAAGCCTAGGTATTTGCCACAATTCTAAATTTGGGAGGAGGTTTTAACCAGTACTTCCTTATCAGCCAGCATATTGCTTGCTCTGTGAACTGAAGCTCTGTTGCTCACAATTGCTTTTCATGAGATGCTGAGAAGATTCCATTCAAAAGACAGCAAATGGCCCAAGACTGAATAAGAAAACCAGGTAACTTGCACATGTATAAAGTTACTTAGTAATTTTCTTCATCTTGGGGGTGGGGTGGGTGGTTGGGGGAACTGTTACTTTTCTTTGTGTAGGTTTTAACAAGGTAGTTGCAAATCATTAATAGAAGGAACTGCTAAATAAACATGAGTCATGCCAGACAATATTGTATATTAAATAAAGCAGTTCTCACTAAGCATACATAGCATAATATTGCTGAAAAAGTGTCAAGGGATGGAAATACTACCAAGCATCATTATCTCTCCTTGATGAGGAGTCTCCTATTCAATTCCTCTAGGATCCTGCTGCTGGAAATGTTATTGCACTGATTAGTCCTGTTTACATGTTAGCCATTTTCTCCAGATCTAAAGAGGAAAATGTTTTGAAAGTCTATGATTAAAGCTATTTGCTTTAACTTAGATGCTGATTTTATGTGTGATGTATAGCCTGCCATAGTTCTAAGGTATTTCCTGCAGAGATAAATCCGGAGGAAGTATTTTATCAAGAGTTTGCCATGGAAAGTTACAAATGCATGAAAAGCATTCTTTGTAGCTTAAACTATATGAGCAGTGTGGCATCTTAATTCTATGCAGACACATGGAATTTGGTTTTATGTAGAATTCACTTCATCTTGTTAATTATCATCATATAAACAATATCATTAGTATTCTGAAAGATTTTCTTAATAGAACAAGTGTATCACTTTGTTGCTTTATCTGTGCTCAGAAATAATCATCATTTTAATTTGGTATGGGAGTGCAAAGGTTGCTGCCATATTACTATACTTGAACCAAGTTCTGCTGCTGCCTTGCCCTTGGAAACAATCCCACTAGCCTGGCTGGAAATGGCAAAGAGAGGATTTTGCAGTTGGACAAATATAATTTTCGTCAGAAGGAAAGAATAACTAAATTTTTTACTACCATCTCTGAAGCAAAGAGGCACTTTACTGCTCAGGCAAGTGATTCTGCTCTTTGGGGAAGATGGAATCAGATAAATCAATTGCATAAATTCAGAAGCTCTTCTCAGTCAATTCACATGAGCTAAGCCCATCCCACTAACTGGAAGCCAGAAAACTCTGCTCTAGGTCTGAATGTAACTAATTGGTTTGAAGCAAGTTTCATGCATTTTTCATTTTGAACAAATCTCTGAAGTCTCATAAATCTAGGTTTACCATGTTTATAAAGCTACAGACCTCCCAGTTTGTACTCTAATTATGTTTTGTTATTGTTATTATCAGCATACTCTTGCTATGAATGTTTTTGTATCATTTGAAATTGATGCTAATACTCCCTGACATACAGCCTGACATGCATTAAGAATGCAGAAAATGAAATGACAGAACTAATTAAAAAACCATCTGTTCGGTTAATTTAGAGGTGTGCCAAACAGTTCAAATGAGACTTGGTCAGCAGCAAATCACATCCACCTGCACCATTTGCTTAGCAGTTACTGTCCCAAGTAGTGTTATTTCCTTAGAAACACTTCTACTATTCAATCCAGAGACTGCATACTGAGTGGTGAGAGCACGAAATCACAGCTATTATTCTTAAACCGAAAAGCTACATGTAAAAATGTAGTATGAGCCTACTAAATGAAGACATACAACAAAATGCTGTCTATCATGTTGACTCACTCCATTAATTGTAATGACTCTGCCTCCAAGACATGGAACAATCATATCAGTATTACCGATAGAGATATTGCAGCTCTCTATCCAGGAAAATTTTCCCCCTTTATGTCAACGGTCTCTGCTTTTCTCTCCTGTAAGCCCATCAAAGTTAATAGAGTTGTACCAAGAATACATTTGGTCCCATCTGATTATGGTACACTGAACATGTTATCGTATAGTCTGGCTGCTGTATTACTGCTTTACATGCAAAAAAACCAATAATTCAAAAAGCATTCAACTGGCAAGCTAGATCTTTCTTCTTTTAAAAAGAAAGAAAAATAAGCATGTCTCAGTCTGGTAAGCAGAAGTCTATCATGTGACAGAACTATATCATCAAAGATTGAGTATATTTCCTTTGTACCAAAAGAATTTGCTAGAATAAGAAAAGTATCTATATGTAAAATCAGCTACTTGGCATTTTCTTCCTGCTCGTGCTGCAGTCAGCTCCCTTCCAGCATGTACCATTTGGATTTACATTGCAGACTCCAGAGAAGGCAGTGTGTGCACACTCCCACACACAGGACATCCTTAGCTGGTCACTTTGAGTTTTGAAAGTTGCAATCAGTGGACCACTTAAAATTGTTTGAAGCAGACAGCTTCAACTGGAGGCAAAGCAGACAGCAGCCACCTGCCTTTAGCATGAAGCTAATAAAATAGCCATTAAGGAACAACAAAACAGCAGTTTCAATTACATGAACTATTTCTCACCAGACAAGCTTTTGCCATTTCCTGTGCTCAGCATGGTTTCAGGTCAGTATTCTTATTATTACTGTTCTCCAAAGTCTAATTTTTGTTTAAACAAAGTGTCATTCTAGTAGGCTCAGGAATACAAGGAAATGGGTGGGCAAGTGCAGAAACACTGCAAACTGCAGAGAACCAGGAACAGGAAGCTCACCAGAAGCAGGTTTTATCAGTATACCAGCTTCCATGGACAGGCAACTTGAACTTTACCTCCTTAAATGTGGGCTTTAGGAGGCACCTAAGGATAGATGTACACCCTTTGATGACAGGACTTTCTACATTGCTACAATCAGGAGAATGAGGGCCACAGTATCGGTGTGGGCAGACAGAATCTAGAAACCATGAATAGAAGGGTGGGAGAATTTTTTACTAAGGGAGATCTAGGGTCTTTAAAACTCATTACTTAGCCAGTGAATACACTGAGGGAAAAGTGAACCAGATGAGCAAAAAAGGTTGGACAAACTAAGACAGAGGGATGGGAAGCAGGATACTAGCAAAATCTCCAAGTGAGTGAAAACTCACCTGCTGTCAATCATTCAGCTGCACTGAGAATACTTCTCTCCTGTTTATTTGAAAAATCACTAGGGAATTATATGTCTCTAGCTCTATGAAGCCTTCAAAAGTGCAATGTCCAAATCCATAAAGTCAGACCTATGGGAGCAAGATCTAAAGTTACAGCTATACCTTTGGTGTTTCTGATCCAAACCGTAGCTCCCACTATATAGTCATCCTTAGGATTTCCACAGTGAAGAAGATAAGATTGGAGCCTGAATAATCTTTTCTGGGCTTGCTCTGCACAGTTTTAGGGCAGAGCTCACCCCAGCCTGTTCCTAAACACTCACACCAAGACCTAGCTGTGAGGGCATATGGCTGGGCTGTGGGAGACCATTTTGGAACAGTCTTCACTCTAAGCACTGAAGTTCAGAGAGGAGCTTAATCATGAAGAAAGAGGAAGAGCATAGAGTTTGAACTCTCAGTCCCCTGTATGGAAGACATCTATGTTCATACATGGACTGACGTGTCCATGTTAATGAGCTTGAGTGAAAAAACTCAGACTGGTTCTGTTTTGGCTAGTTGGGTAGATCCAGGCTCTTATCATCTTACAAGTGAGTATTCTGCTCAAAATGACAGCTTCAACAGGAGAGACCAAGTGACTGAAGTCTTGTTGAGGCACTGTAGACAGATGATTGGGGTGTAAATATATGGTTGTCTTAGATTCTCATTGCAAATGGAGATTAAAAAGCAGAGTAGCACAGGAGCTTGCTGTCTTGTGGATGAACACTTCACCTGGGAGTCCTTGCTGGTCTCTGTGCAAGGCTCATGTCAGCAGCTGTGCTCCTACTCAGATCTCTCAGATGACACCACCATAGCATTTTCTGGTTTGAGAATCTCCATATGGATTTAACTGCTGAGGTGTTTGGTGCCAGTTTGGTGTTTGACTACGTTCATCAGCAAATTTGGAGAAATAAATGTATTTCAGGGATTAGGCTGACTCCAGGCTTTGAAGCTGAAACTCATGGTAGCTACGGGCCTACCTGATTCTAAAACTTTGTTCAGGCACAGGTAGGATGGGGGAAAATATTTAGAAGGTAAAGTAATTAGTAGACGTGTAAGGGCAAAGTGAATACTCCATTTAAAGAAGAGAGGATGGGACAGTTAAGTCGAGATTTAGGTGAAGATCACCAAGTTTTATTAAGAAAAGATCATTAAGGTTTATTAAGAAGTGTTCAGTTACATTTCTGTGATACCATCTTCTAAGAAAAATTCTCACTCCCTACAAGAATGGAATCATTAAGCAATATATATTCTACTTTCCCATAATTTCTTATCAACTCTAGGAAAAGATTTGCACTACAACAAACCTGCAGTGTCCATGTCCCCAGGAGGAAATTACCATGCCATTACAATTTGTGTTAATATTTGTTTTAAATCCAAACCCCTTGTTTGTTTGTTGGTTGCTTTTTTTTAATTTTCTTTAAAAATCTGGGATAAATTAACTCTGATCAAATCAGTAGCATGTGTGCTGTATTGTTTTGTTGTTTTCAGTTAACTTCTATGATAACTTTTTTCATCTAGAAATCCTCTGAAATAACTATTACAAAGTTGTGAAGCTGAAGGGCTGCATTCATACCAGCCCCAGTTTCTAGTCTCCTTGAGCTCATAGCATCATGCAGAGAGTAAACGTCTGATGAAACCTGAATGTTTCCCTGATACAAAACCAACATCCATATTGACTGCTAGGAAACGACTCCAATCAGTAAGCCAGTGCTCTAGGAAAAAGTTATCATATATTTGGGTCTGTCTTAGAGCATCTTCTGAGCTTATTTCCTGCACAGTTAGTTTAGTGCAGTTAGGTCAAGCCTATCCACACCTATTGCATCATCTAATCTCAAATGCCATGTGCAAGGCTTTCCAGGTTTGCATGCCAACCATTGGATTCTGAGACTGTTTGAAACCCACTTAGAGAAGTCCCAAGACTACTGAAACTAGAACCATCACTATTTTAGCCCAAACAACATTGACAAATTTATAGTGGTTGTAAACCCATGACGCATTCTGAAAAGATAGATTAGAGCCAGTTGAGTGAACAATTGAGCTTGAGGTTCCTTTAGCATATTATTCCCTGAAAATCCTTTCAAAATATTTTAAATATCCAGGAAAATTATGTCCCCAAATTGCTGGAAAGTACCTTGCATTTCTGAAGCACAGCCGAACAGTATACATTTCTTTACCCTTTATGTATAGTTGACAGTGCTTTACTTTTCTATACCTCACTATGGACTAAAATACAAGTTCTTCATTTTGTCTCTCAATATGTTTATACCACACAGTCTAAAAACATTTGATGTTACTATTATTAAATGCTAGATGCAATTTAACATTTATTCCCCAGAACACAGTTATAGCAGCAAATAGGTTATTTTCTCTTCATTTATGAAACATTTTGCGTAATGAGCTAAAACTTACTGATTCATTTTATTTTACTGAATGGAGATACTCATATGCAATGAGGCTCATTTTGTTAAAAGGGTAAGCCTGGTAACAGAGATTCACTGAGCCAAGAGCTAAAGGCTACGTGCATAGCAGTGTAATTTGGCATTTGGTCAGTGGATATATGATCAAAGCAAGTTACCTATCATGAAGACAGCAAAGAGTAGTGAGGTAGGAAAGCAGTGTTGCATATTTTAACTTACACCATTTTATGTTTCTTCCCTAGTAGCTACATTCCTGACTGTAGCACATATCATATATTGAATATAAGCAAAAAGTTTGATTTCCTGTTTTAAAACTCTCTCTCCAACTCTAGTGTCCACTGGTTAAAAAGCATAAAGAAAAATTTAGGACAAAGAAAAAAAATACTAAAAGACCAGAGAAAATGCCCCTCAGTGAAGACCTCCATTAGTTTATACTATCAGAAAGAAACATAAGACTTAGCTTCACAATCTTATCTCCTTTATAGGGAAAGAAAAAGAGTTTAGGTTGTGGTTCTGCCTATACCTGGAAGATGACACTCAACAGATTTGTATTTAAACCAAGATGTTCTTTGAAAATTGATCAACTATTGGAATAAGTTTCAAAGAGACATGACTTCACTCTCTCTTGTTTTCACTGTAAAGCAAAATACCATTCCTTAAAGAAAAGGCTTGGAGGCACTCTGCAGTGCCCACCACCCTCCACAGAGCACACAGGCCACCTCCACACCATGTGCTGCTGCCCTAGAGACTCACCTCAGATTCCTGCTCCTTTGAGGCAGATTTGCCTACAACAATTTCAAAGCACAGGTAGAGCAAGCGCCAGCCTGCTGCTCAATGAAGCAACACATCTTTCATCAAACACAAGTCATTCAGCTCAGTACAATAAAGGGAAACTAGACAAGATAGTACTCTGATATTCAGAAGTTATAGAGCCAGGTTTCCCATCAACCTCAGTGCACAGCTAATACCTACCATATCCTAGCTCCTTTCCAGAAGTGTGCCCTCTGCTACAGCAAAACATTATGTCACTTACTACTCCCTTACAGACTGCAAAATGGTTGAGTAGTTTACCCAAATAAATAGATGTCTGAACAAAGTGTATACAAGAAAGCACCCTAATCCCAATGTGGAGAAGTAAACCCTAAAAGAGCCATGTCCTGATTATTATACAGAAACACTAAACATGCAGAGAGGATGAAAAAGCCAATTTCCTTGGGACTCATCTGCTGAGCCTTTCCCTCTGGGTAAGTTCCTGCCCAATTCTTTCTGCTGCATAGACTATTTAAGTTGAAACTGGCATATTGCCAGGAGAACCTGATTGCAAATGTGAATTATTAATTTTTTTTAATTTTTTTTTAAGATGATGGAAGACTATGAATTTGAGAACATTGTGCCAGATCCACAATGGATGGAAGTTTGCTATAATTGCTGACTTGGAGAGCTAAAATGTAAACAAATTGAAGTCAAATTGGGGGCTTTTTCAATTGACTACAACGTGAAAAAGGCCGTTCATTGACTGTGCTAAGGATAGATTCAATTGTCTCTGCTGCAGTTTGTTTCTTTGCAAAAAGTCCAGAACAAAAACCTCACTAACCACAGAAAGATACTATTTTGCATTACCTCATAACACTTGGGTTCCAGGACTTGGCACGATGGAAGGGGGAAACTAAGAAATCTTAAATCTTGAATTAAGAAATCTTGAATCTGCCTGAGACAACTTTGCATTTATGTTTGGGCAAGACATCTGAAACAAAAACATTGGCCCTTAGTAGCTAAGCTAGGCTTCTAGGCAGTTTCCTGTGCTTTCAAGGTAAAACCTAAATCCCAGTTTTTCCAAGTGACACAGTATAAAGCTCAAAGAGTTTATGAGCTGAAGTCTCAGATGAAGTTTGCTTAAATAATTCTGGGATCCTCAGTAAACTGACACCAGGGAAGCATACCACATCACTCTTTACTCCCATTTTAGTAATTTTTAACCTTGCATTCATTTTACACTACTTAAAAATATATATCCCTGATGCTCTTATTGTTAAATATTCAGCCCAGTTGAATATTCCTCAGATAGATAATTGATGATTTTACAGTACTGTAAGAGAAATGAACAACATCAAATTATAGCCCAGAGTGATTTATGTATTTAAATTCCTGACCATATTCAAGCTTATTACAGGGACAGATTTTTTCATGGTTCTGTTCCATATTTGTAAAAATATGCATTTCATTTTTGTGTTGCTGGCTCTTTTCACAAAGGGACAACTCTTTTATCAGAAATTTCCAAACATTAGCCCAATGGACTCCTGCATACTCTCAAATATCCCATGGACCAAAATACTGCCTCCTCATCTAAATTATAATGCAAAAAGAATTTTTTTCTGGTCTGTACCATTTTATAAGCCATGCTACCACTGCCAGCTGGATCTGTTAAGGAGACAGTTTCATGAGTAAGATCAACAGCGTTACTGTTTTTGACAGCTTTCAGGTTTTCGTTCCACAAAGAGGGGGAACAAAGGCTTTCCCAATACAGGGTGGTTATCCGTGCTTTGATGTTTCATCTTTATGTTGATCCTTGCGCTCCTTTCCTTGTTGCTCTCTTCCCTATTTCTTCCTAACCAATAATAATACAGAAAAAACCCACTATGCAGCAATGATTCCCTACTAAAAAGGCTGTCCATGCAAAATCCTTGAGGTACTCTTCAGATACATTCCCCACTCTTTTTTCTTGCCAATTATGATGTACTTAAGATTAAAGTGCGATTTTTTTTCTTTGAAGAAGAGATGAATGTGTTTTCCCACTTTACTAATTACAACATGATATATGTGGCAGAAAGCCTTGCAAGAGGTAGCACAGCATGCAAGCACAGATGAATAATAATTAGGCTCACATGTTTTAGAAATTAAGATTTTATTAGAAGGCTGTTATTTGAAAGTTTTAGTGCTGTGTGTAAGTGCAGTTAACATAAGTGGGCTATTTTTAAAAAAAATCCAATCAACCAAGT
This sequence comes from Pithys albifrons albifrons, assembly GCF_047495875.1. NCBI lineage: Eukaryota > Metazoa > Chordata > Aves > Passeriformes > Thamnophilidae > Pithys > Pithys albifrons. The sequence continues at coordinate 17,864,167 of NC_092461.1, read as the reverse complement.
CTTGCTTATAATGTAGGGGCCTCTACTAACTCTCAGTAAATTCAAAGACTTCCACTGACTTCAAAGGGAATTGACTCAAGCCCTAGAAAAAGGATTTGTAAAAGTGATTAATGTCAGGGCTTTGTTTTAGAGCTAAATTGTAACTAACCAGAAAAAATGTTATTATTATAAAGATTTAATATGCATCTGGGAATAAGAATTTCTCTTCCAGTTACGGTAAAACACGCAACACTGCGGGAGAAACAAGTCCTACAGCTTTGTTACTCCCCATGGTGTCTTCATTGTTGATAAGTTTGTGCTGATACAACAGCATAACAGAACAGTATTTGTGTTACCAAAGTGTACATCTCCAGGAAAATACAGGGAGAGAAGCTCTAGAAAGATGACTGACTGAATTATGCAAGCCCATCTTTTCCAGCAGGGCATAGGACATGTATCCTTAGCTTCACTCATCTAACATTAAAAAAATAACCCAAAAAACATTACTGTTCCCAAGTAAAGTCTCTAAATAAATCATCTTCATTCTTACAGCTACGTATAATTTGCCATTATGGACATACTCAGTTTGTGACTCTTGTAAGCTTTTTATACCAACCCTAAACTAAGGAGGTCAGGCACCAGTTCTGGTATAGTAGCGGTAACACAGAGTACAGAGTATTCTTTGCAGACCGCAGGGAAGTCAGGCTTGCAATATGCAGCATTGCAGGCATCCACCCAAGCTTAAACAGCACCTTTTACAACTGTCCAGGTACAACAGCTGTCAGTATATGAAAAAGTACAACTGTAACAGTTCTTTATTTATACTGTGAGCATTTCCGAGTATATTTAGGGTTTTAAGAATAAAAGAGGTCTGGAAATAAATAAAAAGAACCCAACACAGAAGATAGATATGTGCTTAAGTTAACTGTGTTCAAATCCAAGTTCAAACCTCAAGTGCTGGTTTTATGTCAGTTTGGGATATGAGTTCAGCTTAAAGATCCAGAAATAGGAGTGTGAGGAGCTGACAAGAGACCTGCAACCACAGTGTGAGAGACACCATACGTGGAACACCAAGTGGCAGGCAGGGTGAATATCTGCTCTTGAACCTGAAAATGCTGGAGGTGCCCACATCTTTGTATACACTTCTGTTGTAAAGCCAGATTAGCATAGTAGTTCTCAAATGCATTTCTTCCTAATAAGATCTCTAGGAACAGCATGACACTGATAAGTATACTGACATGAAAGAGCATTCTATCCACTGCCTCTTCAAAGGAGATGTTTAACTGTAATGTGAACCAAGGGCCTCCCTATCTGGTTGTAGTAGATTACCTATTGATTTCAACAGCTTAAAGTTTAACAGAGCTTTAGTAAAGTTCATATTGATATATTAAACTTAATCATTGTTGGTTTTGTGGGTTCTCTTAAAACATAAGGTCCAGGTGTCCCAGTCAATACCTATATGCTGTTTTCAATTAAATCTCTTCAAGGGGAAAAAATCTATGGAACATATCACTGGATATTTATTTTGCTAGTCCATGTCTTGACTGCTTATGCAACTGACCAAAGCAATTTTTAAAAACAATATAACACAGATACAAACTATCATTGAAATTCAGGAGGAGTCTTCTAGTATTAACTGCTTAAGCCTGCAATAAACATACAAAGTAATGCAAACACCAATAACCTGGTTTAGTTCATTTCCAGTGTCATTTTCTCAAAAGATTATGGGGGTACACATATTTGTTTGCACTGCATTGTGGATCCTTCAGAAAAAGAGTTTAGAGCATGCCAAGAGGAATTAAAAGATGGTGTTACATATTGCAGCAGCTCTGCCAGTAATAGAAAAGAGAAGATTTGCTCAGGGTATAAAAAGTCTGCATGGCATGAGGGAAAGGAATCTTAATTTAAAGAGATTCAGTGCCAATTTTTCTCTTTTTTTAGATGCCACATTTTTTTGCTAGTTTTCTTAGAAAATCTTCTCTTTTGTTACAAAGATGGGAAAAAACCGTCCTTTTCTCTCATTCAGGACCACACTACCATTGTCAAAGATCTTTTTTGTGGTTTATTTCAACCAATCAAAGTGTGGCCTGCCAGTTTCACATCAAGCTTATCACAGCTGGTACAAATCATTCCTGTCCATCACAGCTGCAGTATACCTCAGTCATCCCCTGAAATCTAGAGAGAATGCTTTAATCATTTTACTGGCTTCTGCTCATGTTTTGACACTGCAGAACTATTAAGAAAAGGAAAAGTTCTAAAACTAGGTCAGATGCATTGTTGGCATAATAAATCAGTTTGTTTAAAACCTGCTTTTATTCTACTTTGCACTTTTGGAAAGTGCTAATGGTACATACTTCAAACTCCAGTATTTAAAAAGCAACTCCTTCCTAATTTTCTCATTTCCTTCCTCCAGATTACACGTTTTGAGTTCCATGATGCAAATTGCCATAGGCTGCTTCATAATTGGATAACACTTCTACTCAGAAGAGTTATTTGGACAATTGTAGTGAAGAAAATCTAACAAAATCTAGATTTTAAAATAGCTATTTTCCAAAAGAATATTATATTCATGGGTAAAGTGGGCAGTGCATTTAATTTATGACTTCTGTGTTTGCAATTTATCTGTTCAAGTTTTGAGACAAACATTTTTAACCACATGAGTAAAACAAATCCAATTTTGAACCTACAATGGATTTTGCAAGGGAAAGAGATGCCAATTTGACCTGCAAGCCTGGAGGCAAACTTTACCCCCATTAAAATATAGTTAGAAAAAGTATTAGTCTAAGTTGTAGGAAAAAGTTTGTGTTGCCAGCACAAAATCCTGGAATATACATTTCTTCAGTAAGTCAAGGAAAGAAAGAAATATAAAAGATGGACAGAGCTGAGAGCTAATCCTCTATACCAGTGATTTAGCAAAGATTCCCCTGCCCTTTTCTTTTATTTTTAAGAGATGAGTTACTAGGTTTTGATTGCAAAAACATCAGACACATGTTCCAGTAAATCCATTTTGCCTAATTCATATATTAAAAAAATGGAAAAAACCAAGAGCTAGATCCACTCATTAAAGGTCTTCTCAATTCTTGAAAGGTCTTCTTAAGCAGTAAATTTCTGGGGTTTATTATGTTTGGTGCACGCATTAAGATATCTGTTCTGCAGTTGGTTTTCTTAGCTGCTGTGTGATATTTTTATATTCATTTAATCAAGAGCTAAAGTGAGCAAACTATAAAGTTGCATCTGCACATGTTTTCTGTAGAAAAAGGTTGACCATACTGCAGAGATCACAATGACAAAAAGTCAAACACAAGAGCCATCATCATTCAAAGCTCTATCAGGGATTTTATTTACTTTCTTCTGGAACTAAAAACTCAGTTCTTCTACCACCTTCTAAAGAGTTTAAAATAAGTGTAGGTTTGTCTTGAACATCACCCTCACAATGACCTCAAAACATGAAAATTGCTTGTCTGAAAAGCATTACAACTTTCCATGGCAGTAGCGGGAGGCAAAAATATAACATTGCATTAACTCCTTTTATTAATGAAGCCCAACCTACTAATTTCATGGCAATGGTCCATTCAGTTTGATTTTTACAGTTTTACAACTAAAACATTCACTTTGCTAAGTTTATGAAGAGAAGTTTTGAATTAGTACTCCTAAATAAATAAACAAACAGGACGGAAACAAAAGGGATGAGTAAATTCTTCAAATTACCAGAAGAAAACAAAGAATGATAGAGGTTACTAGTACGGGACAAAGGACTTCTTTATTTGGTAAGGTTTCACTCTGAAAGAAGCAGAGTATATCTGAATTTAGAATACTCTTGCTGGAGCTGAATATAAAGGATGCAAACAGACTGGTGTTAAAAAAGCCTTGAATGTTACAACCACAACAGACTACTTACATCTTTCTCAAAGTTTCCAAAGCTCAGGATACTTGTGGGAGAGGTGTTTTATTTGTTTGGGGATTTTTTTTAAAGAAACCTAAACAAACAAGCAGCCCTTCATGCTTTACGTATCAAGATCATAGAAGTTACTGCAGGAAATGTGAGACAGGGTAAAGAAGTTTCTGAGGAAAGGGTCCTGAGAAATTTTAGTGATTTTTTATGACTTTGACAAAAGTCCAGTTCTAAACAAACCTTTTTAGGTAAAGATAATCACAGGGCCACAGTAAACATATGAGAGAGAGGATGCGTAACCGATGACATGTAAGGGCAGTTAACCTCAGCCTGTCTTAAAATTTTTATGCGACGAAACCATACCACAGGCACAAAAAAAAAAGGACTGTCAGCAGAAAAGGGCATTTGAAGACTTGTTGACAAGCTGTTGCAAATAAACTATTTGATTAATGGGCTCTCTCTTTTTGCCTGCTCCTATGACTGGATAACTTGTAAATACAAATCAAAAGATGTGCATTTCTTGATTTTCATTTTAAAGTCACAATAGGCTTATTCCTCCCTTTCCACTCCCTCTCACCAGTTCTGGTCCCACTATGCAAAATATCGTGTGGTCTTTTAAAGGCACAACCAATTCCAGGAATCAAAAGTCTTTCCTAACAACCAAGACAAGACCAGGCATATTTTCGCTTGCAGTCTAAGTTTTAAAGGGTTTTAAAGACAGCCAGATGGAAGATCAGGCATATAAATTAGGTGATCTTTGCTCTGTTTCAGAAAAGTGACTCAGTCTATCAAAAAGCAACTCTCCAGATTATTTATTGGGATGCTTGTCTTCTAACAAAAATGTCAGCAAGCTTCTATTTGTGTTAGGTTCAGCTAAAAAGAAGTTCCAGGTTGGCTTGAGTGAGAAGGAACCTGATGTCTGCTCTGCATTTAGCAATCTTGAGCCACCAAAAAAATAAATTCTTATGTCTATTTCACAAAGCAGAATAAAATGCTTTAACCAGTATTATTGCAGATTGCCTCTCTCTTTAAGGAGACATAACTTAGAACAAATGCAGTCGATGTGCTTATTATCTAAGATGGCCCCTGCTGCGGGGCAGTGCCACCTCTCCTAAAGAAGCCACACTACCCTGTTTGTGCACTAATGCAGACTCCTGCAAGCTAGGCCAGCCTCCACCAGCACAGCAAATCACACCAGTCTGGTAGGTCTGGTGCATGAGCTGAGGGTGCAAGACAGGCACTCTGCTGCTGTGCACTCACCAGGGCTGCACCACCGCCCTGGAAAGGCTGAACCCAAAGGAGCCTCACTACAAGGCACAATCCACTCCCACAGCCTGACATCACTCCCAGTACCCATTCCATGGTGTCCATCACACACTCACTACTCAAAAAACAGATGCTATGAGACTGTTAAAATATTGAGTTACATCAGATATATGCATTAAGTAATCAACAATAAATAAAACAAACACTTATCTCCAGAACACAGAAACCTCTCTCCATCTTTATGGACAACTGCTTAAATCCCACACCATCTCCCCAAATAAACTAGGGGAAGACTTAGATTTTTTTTCCTGTATGAAAATCTACAAGAGGAAACAGACAAGCATAAATATTGCCTGCAAATTCCTGCCATGCTGAGAGAAACTCTTGGGACTATGAGCAGCTCATACTGTGCAGACCAAATAAACTGAGTCATCCTCTCTCTAGACACTGTTATCTAATTCAGCCTGCATGATTTGACCTTGGAGTTCATAAAAGTACATTGGAAAAGAAAAGATCTCAGCCTATAAATCCAACAGAAAATTTCTAAGTTTTGAAGAGAAATTGCCTTTTTCTTACTGGAGAAGAAATAGAACAGTTTGTAGGAGTCTTGTGTTTGCACACAATTGCTATCACACTAATTATCACTTTAGATTTACTTATAGATTTACATCTACAGGTGTACAGCACATTTTGCCAGCAAACAGTATGCCCTGGATACACTGACCCTGCCTGCAGCACAGAACTCTGGCAAAGCAGTAGGTACAGGATGGTTTAACACTGAAAGGGTGGGCAGTGCTAGGGGAGCAATAAAGCTGAGCACATGATGTACAAGACCACAGGTAAGATACAAACCACTCTTCCGCAATCTGAAAATGCTTCTTTCTGCACAAAACATTTACCCCTTAATTAAATTTGCAAAATGGTTAGTTCTTCATATAACCTTTAACAGCTTCTTCTTAAAAATATCTGCAGCTGAATTACATAGCCATCTGACTAGGCAAATCTACATTCATTCCTGTTAACCACAAAATTCAACACCACCTGTCCCACTTCTGCTCCTCCTATCTTTAAAAGACAGGATTCAGTTGGAGGGCGCTCTATAATACCTTTGAGGCATTAACATTTTGTGACTCCCTGCTACCTTTACAGAATTTACATTTCATCCTGTTTGTTAGCTGGTTGTTACTACATAGACAAGAAACACCATGTGTTGTGTGACTCAGTTTCAAGCGTAAGTAAAGTAAAAAGCTAGACAGAAAGCTTGTGTTCTATAATGGCAAGAAAGGATGCCACAACAGTGTTTTACACCATTCAGTATACATATATAGCCTTTTCCTTTAACTTGACTCTTTTATTTTAGAAAGACATATGCAGAGGTAAACATCAGGGTTAGGAGGACTTTGTACTAAGTAGCTAATAGTGCATAGTCAGTTTAAATGAAAGTATAACCCAACCTAACCCACCTAGTTTGGATTGGCTTTTTCTTTTTTTTTCTTTTTTTTTTTGTAAACAAGCTCTCAATGCACGAAGATAATATAATAAGGGATGCCTGGAGACCTGTGAATAATTTATGCAAAAGCTATTAAACAATTCCTCTGTTGGTGTGCTTCCTAAGTTGTTACATTTATTTTAATGCTAGCATCACATTTGTACCTATATATTTTTCTTCAATAAGAGCATATTTCTCTCTAGTCCTCTTTCAGAGGTTACACCCAAATCTCAAAAGCATGACAGTAATATACAGCATGGATCACATAGCTTAATCAGAATTAGAAAACTTGACATCATATATAAAGACACTATTACCCTTCTCTTGTAAGTCTATTGAAGCTGAGTAATAATGAACAAGGGACAAAAGTGTTTGGGAGAATTATTACCTTGTGAAGGAGTACAGAATCCCAGAAGGAAACAAAACGTTATCCAAATGGGCAGCTAGTGTACTAAGGAAAACCAGAGGAGCAATTTCAGCCAAATGATATAACTATCAAAACTTAATGCCAGACCTAGAAAGCTGTAAAGGTAAAGGAGTACACCACCAGCATTTACAATGTTCTCTCAGACATCTGCATTTTATTAAAGCTCAGAGGATGGTCAAGTGTGACCTATCAACAATGCTGTCTGTTGTTAAACCCCATTAAGCAACTTGAGGAATTTCTATAGGGCAAGTCCATCAACCACTGAGTGTTTTTTTGAGAGTTTAAGAATTTGCTATTTATCTGAATTTCACTGGTCCTTGTATGCCAATAGAGAGGATATTCTAATTTATTTATGCCTCAGAGATCCCAATATTAAATCCTATGCTAAACAGAACTAGTGGCTTACATTAAGAAAAAAACTCAAGATGGGTTACCCGTGAGGATTATTGATGAGAATCTTTTGGAGGAAGATTGGGATTTGGGTTGTCATCTTAAAGGGCAGGTATGATTCAGTTCTCCTTAACTGACATGAAATAGATGAGGGTCTCTCATTTGACCTTGAACTTCTACAATGTAAACAATTATGCCATCTTTCCGACAGTTTATTCTTTGTCAGTTTTGCTTTGTACTGGAAAATTTTCCCTAGTAACAAAGTTACATTTTCCCTCTCTGCTTGAAGCCTTTGACTTCTTATCTTCCTCTCTAGATTAATAAACCATGACTGTAACATGCTTAATATAGAGACTGTATCTCCCCTTGATCAACTTATTTCTTGGCCAGACATGCACAACTGGTTATTTCCATGTACATTCTTATTCTACATAGCATTTACTGATGGCTTGCTATCTCTAAATTTTCTTCAATTTGTCTGTCTTTCAAAAAATGTGGCACCCATAATCAAGTGAGGAACTCTGTGTGAGCAATGAGTTCTTACTTGTAGAATTGACAGTGTGGCATAATATCACTTTTGCTTTTCATATTGTGCTGACGAAGAATTCATGTGTTGTTTTGAACACTTATCATCCTTACTGCTCAAACGTCTTGTCACCGTGTATCTTATGGCTGATTGAAACTCAAAAGGTATCAACAGTACACTGCAGGTAGAGCTGTCAGAGCAACTGGTTGTCAGGATTTGATTCTAGAGAGAGCACACTGTCTCTGTCTTATCAGTGAACTGAAAGGATGATAGCAGAAACATACAGCAGTTCATCAAGAACCCATGAAGATGTAGGAGACCTGCTGCTTATGCATTTGTTTCAGAAGGAAGTAGAAAATAAAGATGAAGAAGGAAGGGGAAAAAACAAATAAAAAAGACAAAGTTTAAATAAATATAAAACAGGCAAAAATGCAAATTTAATTTGGGAAATGATACAAATTATGTGGACTTATTATGTTGGTTATTTACCTCTTCCCCAGAACTTCAATCCCAATATGCCAATGTACCTCCTCATTCATGTTGTATTTACATATATATAAATAAGATTGTTCCTCTGGAGTTTAGAGTACAGGTGCTTGTTAAATAAATCTCAAACATGTCAGGGGAGACATTGGTGTTTATTTTCTCTCAATTTCTGTGTTTTAGGTTCTCATGTTATTGGTATTAAATCTCAATCTTATAAACTCAACCAGCTGCTGTCTAACCAAAGAAATTAAGTTTGTGTTGAATAAATTGGAATGTTTGTTATATCCACAAACCTTCCATTGTCTTCAAGTTATGTTCTCAGTGACACTGAGAAAAATTTGCTGCTGCAACTATGTGAGTAAGTATTGTTGATGTGCAATGTAGTCCAACTGTAGCGGAATGTTATGAGAATAAAGAAAGTAATTTTTATTTTTGCCAGTGAAGTTAGCTGATAGACACTGCAATGCAAAGATCTGCACTCTGAATGTTTTCTCTTCCACTTTGGCATCATTTAAACAGACAGTTATGTATGCCTAATGCTGTTTCAAAACATTCAGTATCTTATTTTTGATGATGCTAAACAAAAAGAGAGCTCATTTTCTGTCAACATTGCACTCTCTAGGCTGCATGTTGGATGTCAGAGCATCTGGGCACTCCACTTGTTGTCAGGTGTTCCAACATGGAGAATCACACCTCAGATCTTTCGGCTATCAACCCCATATGCTTAGATGACAGTGTTTCCTGCAAGTAAACTCACAGGAACAGACTGCTGGTACATGAAGATCCAATACCTCATACAACATGGAGTTATCTGTGTCAGCAACAAGAGAATTAATAAAATCAGCTCTCCTTTGAATTAAAATTTATTGAAAATATTCTCTTTATAAAATTCCTGCAAGCCTTAATACATGGGAAGAGACTGAGACCTGTGCTTTTACATCCATTTCTTGTTATGAATCATTTGTAATGACCAGCTAATGCACTAAGGGGAACTGTCGTATCATAGGATGCTTTTCTGTGGCTAAAGACTTCACTCCAACTAACATATCCCTGTTGAGCTTCTCTGCCAGCTTTTTGTATAATGTCAGTTTTACTGATCTTTACTAGACCTGTTTAGAGAAGATATAGGTTTTTGAGCGACGAGGCTCAGCATCCCACTTCACCTTATTGATAATCATTCAAACACAGCTTGAGCCATTATAATTGACACAACTCTTTGTGTTGCTTGCATTTTGTTTCAAGGCCTCCCTTTCCCCAAGTGGCACTGTCTGAGTAGTATTTTGCTAAGAGGATAATGCCTGGTTTGTGCTGCACTCTTGCTCTGAGGTCAGCACAGTGGTGAGGCATGGAAGGTGGTTTTCAGAAATGAGTGAGATCATGATAGAGCTGGAAATCACAAGGTTTTGTGAGAAAGTTTCCACCACTAGAGAACATTCAGGCCTGTAATAGCTATCAATGCAGGTTGCATCAGTTCATAAATTTTCAGTGGCTTTTTGGAAGAGACATGGATTTCTGTGACTTTTTTAGAAATCTTGGAAATAGGCTCACGGTATGTTATTCCTTGTTCCCATAGTTTTCATGGTCTTGAGAGGAGAATTTAGGAGCTATAAAAGAGGAAAGTTATTCCACCTACCCCTCCTCTCACCCTACTCTCCAGCCTTGGAACTTTTAGAGGAAACAAATCTGCCTCTGATTTGCAAGTTGTTCTCAGTGAAAATCTTTTCACTGCCTCCTCCAATGGGCGAAAGATTGCGCCATTGTGAAAAACTGGACACTTTTAAATGCCTTAAAAAGATTGTTACCATAGGGAGCTGTCCAAGCCTCTTGCCAGGAGGGTGAACATAAAGACTGAGGGAAGGACGGCTGAAGGGCACAGTCTTTGGGTGTGTGCTACTTCTCTAAGTGTGTGATGCCTACCCAAAAAGACCAGCAGTGATTCTCTAGGAATATGATGTTTATCTCCTATGAGCCAGGCTGAGTCAAAAGGGGCCCTTTCTGCATACGTATCTCACTAATGCCTGGCTTTTAGCAGAGGTGCCTCCAGAGTGACCCACCTGCTCTTTTCGAGAGTAAACGACTTGGCAAAAAACCAGCACCCCCAGCCTCTGCAAAAACTGCTCCACATACACAGGAGGGGGAGACATGAGGAGGATTTGTGAGGGTATATAAAGCCATCAAACTTTATGTGTCATGGGCTTGTGCCCCTCACCACTCTCTAATATACCAAAACACCAGCAACAGACAACAACCAAGTTTGCAAGAGACTTTAGAGTGGTGGCTGTGACCTTTTAGTTCCTTTTCCTTCTTTTTCTCTTTTCCTTTATGCATTTTCTTGGGTAATATCTTTATGCTTTTACATTGCTATATTGCAAACAGAACAGCTAAATACCTGCTTTTCTTTGCAATACCTTTATGCTTTTATATTGCCATGTTACTATAGAGAATAACAACCAAAATGGCAACATATCTGTTTTTCTTTGCAACCAAATTGTTCTAAAATAAACCAAATATATATATATATATGTATATATATATATATATATATATATATATATATATATATATGTAAGCACTGATCATCTAGTATCAATTTACTTTAATTCACTCCAAGAGATTTATTTCTAAAACAAAAGCTACAACTGCCTGGCAGATTGGGTTGTAACAGCTATAAATAAAAAATAGTGTTGAAACATGGATGATAAGGACACTAATGATAAACAGGTCACTGGAACTTTGGTGAAAACTTACTACAGATTTTTAACTCTACAAATACCCTTTGCATTCTCCTGTTTTAGTTGTATCATCACACAGAAAGAACATATTCTTTAGAGACTATTGGAACAATCACAGTAATTTAGATGAAAACACAGTGTGAAGAAGGTAAGCAGTTGGCAGTGAGGCTGAATAATTTACTATGCATTCCCCTCCCCACATGGATATAGAAATAAATGTTCTACACTGGCGTACTTGGCATGTACACTTGTGCTATTAACTCAAGGCCGCTCTGTCTTGTAGTTGCAATAGTTAAGCCATTGTTGTCTTGATGGTTCCTTCGGTACATTTCTCTTTCTCTAAAAACTGTGTTTTCAGGCTTGCAGTTGTAGACACTCTTTTCCTCCTTTAAATATTCTGCTCAGGATTTTCAAGATACCTTTAGGGACCAGGTCCCCAATATGAAAAGTGAAGAAAACTGCATACCTCATGTTCTTAAGCCCCCTCTAGAATCCCACTCTTCCCTCATGCAAAGTCAGGACTAAAAGGGTGAAAAACACATACTTTCAGGCCAAAATCTTGCAAACATTTCCATACATAAAATGAATTAGGCATGTGCAGAAGCATTTGCAGTATGTGGATTTAAATGTGAATTTGGTTAGAAAAGATCTTTATATATACAAGGAAATGACATTTTTAAGGAACATTTTAATACACTAGTGTGTCTGGGTTTCCTAGACATTTAGCAATAGGAAAAGGCAAAATTTTTAGCGCCAGTATAGCTTCGGATTAGCAAGCAGGTCCTCCACACACATTGTATTTTATACACCATGAACAGTTTCTTCTTTATTAATCCAGCATGCAAAGCTTTCATTTCTTACTGAGGCCCATTTTTTATTTCTTGCAGATTTGAAAATCTGTTGTGTTGGCACTTCACTTCTTGGAGACCACTGGTGTCATTTTCTCCAAATTGTTAGCGTAAACAGTCTGTAACTCAAGTAAGCCAAATGTGGGTGTATTAATCTTCCTAGTGCCAGCTAAGCAAGCCTGGCAAAGCACAGTTTAGTTCTGATATCAGAAAAGTAGTAAATAATAATCATTTTTTCCCCCTTTTTGGTGCTGAAAGACCCTGATGCTTGTAAGTATGTTTGGCTGTTGTAAGTTAAAAGATGACTAGAAGATGAAGAAAATTCTTTTTATAATCGTATACAGAAGCAAGGGTGAGCAAGTTAGGAGAGTAAAAGAACAGCATGGAATATATTAAATAGTGGTCAAAAAGGAGGCTGGCATATGCAGACAACAGTTGGCATATTCAGTGTGAGTTAAAATCTGACTCTACTACATCGAATAAAGTGACACGACTTAATGATTGTTCTGCAAGACTAATAAGCTAAAAACTGGCTACAGTTAAACATCATTCAAGATATTTGCCACTCTCATTAGGAAGAATCCTGTCTCACAAGCCAGTACATCAACTTCAGCATATGGTTGCATCACGAGATATCCTCCTGTACTGTGACCATGGGGTAGTCCAGGTCAGCTTCCCGCAGGATGCTCAAGCCTGACTTTCAGGACTAAGGGTGTAATTCAAGCCTCAAAGCTTGATCTGTGTTAGCAGAAGGTGAGGTGACAGATTTCCCACTCCTTGAGTTGAATGTCAGGAGCTGTTACTTCCACAGCAATGTTCCCCTTTCCCCTGCAACCCACAGATAGATCTCACTGGGTTTCTGGATCAGGATAGATGGCACAGACATACAGGAGAGCAGGAGGCAGGGTGAAGCCAAGGGAAGGATCCAAACTTCCCTGGCAACAGCACGCATAAAACAAGAAAATATGGAGAGCCTCAATCAACACTGCCATATTTGCAAGGACAATGCTGGTGCTTCAGGAATGCACACGAGCAACTCACTACTCCCAAAACATTTGAAACATCCAGGGAGATTATCAGCATTCTGGAGCCAATTTCATGCTTTCTTCTAGGAGGGTAAATATCTCTCTTTGCATTTGTAATCAGGAAGTAGAGAGATCCCATCACGTGCCCATTCCAGCAAAGCTTACATGTAAGCTGAATCCCCCTGAAATTATTAAGGGAAGCACCATCTTCATGGATTTTATGTTCATATTCCACACTGTGTTTAAATGCCTTGCTGGGAGGGGGCCAGACCTCACTGCCATCAGAGCATGGGTTACCAGGGAAAGAACAACCGAACATAATACCAGTTTTAGCCTCATAAAAGCGTCATGGATAAATTCATCTACAGGATTCAGTAAAACCTAAAATAAATCATCCAAAGATTTTTAGATCCAAGCACTATTAATTACTGTAGATGTGAACAGGGTGAAATGGGTTGCTTAGTATCCTACCATTCCCCAAGTTTCAGTATTTACATATATTGAAAAGGTCTGCAAACACACAGAGCCATGGATTTCTGTAATAAGTTTTCCTTTACAGGAGATAATAAATTTCCTCAGGAAAACAGGGTGGAGTAATCTGTCCCAGAAACTTTACATGCAATAAATTACTACTGTGCTTTCAGATTTCTCAGACACACACAGTATTGCACCCTGTGGAAGTGTACTGATACACTCTGTCAGAATTCAGGTGTTGCAATACAAGGTCAACAGCACATCTCTGAGAGGCTCTGAAATCATTGCTCTGTTTGTTTTGGTGAGAAAGAGAATTCTCCCTGATCTGCAGCAGCCATTCTGTTCCTAGCAGAATAAAATCTAACTCCTGTCTTCCAGATGCAGACAGCTGGCTACACTAATAGCAGAGAATGCCATAGCTGCTGCTTTTCTATGGGCAACAGAAGAGCAGAGACAAGAGTGCTGGGGCTGCTGCTGAATCCCAACAAAAGCATTTCTGGCTTTGTGTGGATAGGTAAACACACACGTTAAAATTTTTCTCCAAAATTTAACTGTAGCTACAGAGATGCTTGTGGTTAAAAGAAAGCATTGCCTTTTCCTGCTTGAAATCAGTAATTAACATTGCATTTTCTCTGATATTCCTTAAATGAATGCAAATAATCAAAAATGCACAAGCAAAAATGATCTGTCAATCACAGCCCATCACTACTTGTTCTAGAAGTGAACATGGCAAAAATGTGGGACAGCAGCCAGTAAGTAAAATAATACTCCAGGAAGCTTTAATGCTTACTGTAACCACAGCCTGAAGCATCAGCATTTCAGATATCAATAATTTACAGATGAGGTAATGACAATGGTTTGAGTCAACTTCTCATATGCCCAACAGAAAAAAATTTAACTTAGGTAACTGGATATACAAAGCAGTGAGTTCTGAAATGCTAGATTCTGTAAATTTGTGTCTAGTACTGTTTCTGAAGGTACTAAGAGATGTGAGGGATGGGCTTAAGTCTGTTGATGTAAGGGAGAGTCTTGCCATTTGATTCATGAGGCTTGTCAATGAGGCCTTCCATGGCACTTCTCAAGAGGCCTAAAGTACTAAACCAAATCACCAGCTTAGTCTTTAAAAAGAAGGTACTTAATTTTGTCCATTCATAAAATTTAGACACTTCTGGGGTGTCAGGCAGCAAACATTAAACCCAGGCAAGACATTATTGTCTCACTGAAAGAAATGGGCATTTCATCATTTCTTATGGTGGCAACATGCAAGCACAGAAACAAAAGGATTATTCCACAGGTGCTTTAAGGAAAATCTATACACTTTTCTTAAGTGGAGAGTAAAACCTACCTTAAAACTGAGAAGTTTTGACATTGAGACAGAAGTACATCAGCAGAAGGCTAATGTAATTGCATTTTTCTACAATGGCAATGTATTTTTAAATATCTTCAGTTCATTCTCTTTTAAATAAAATACAGTGATATAATAGAACTAGAACAAAATTATATAAAATTATAACGAAACCAGCTACTTTAATCTGCAGGTGACAGAACCAATACCACCTTCATGCTTTATTGAAATGTGTTATAGATGGGCTCAATTTTCTTATTCCCTCTGCTTCAGAGCAGCTCACTATTTAAGACTAAGAAGTAACAGCAAAGTCATTAGAATAAGACAGAAGCTGAATAATAAACTATCAATATTATGTCATTGTTTTCCATGTCTGACATATGCGGCACATTTTACTAATCTAATATCTGTGTTCCCGTCACTGGATCAAACCTATTTCTAACTCCCAGGTCTCTTTTCTATTGATTTTTGTGGCTTCTTTTTCAGGCCCCAAGGGGTTCAAATTATTAATGAGATTGTTTTTGAAATTGTAGGAGTCTAAGTCAAATCAGACTGTGTTTTTTTTAAAAATATATTTACTTTCAGTTTCTGTGACTTCTCAATATTGATTTTCAAAATAAATCTGCATCTGTGACAGCTAGAAAGTATTCAAGAATTGAATTGGACACTATGTGCTTTGTGACTGGTGACGCTTTATGAAACACGACACATCATGAAGCACATAACACATCTAAAGTTAATAAGACGTGGCCTGCTGTGAAAGAATCCCTATCTAAATAAACCCACTCTGCCTGTTTGGGGGCTTTGAGCTAGATCTTAAGATTTTTCAGTCCAAAACTAATAAGTCTTTGGTTCATATTTAAGATATGTTCACATGTTTATCAAAAAACAGGTTAAAAATCAGACTAAGCCTCAAGAGGGCAGGACAGAGTTTTTGAAATTTCAAAATTTCACTAACTTTTATTTCGGGACTGAAACCATTGGCACTGTGACACTGCTATCAGGACATAGCTAATGGAAGTGGAGGAGAGGACAAGACATGCCTGACAGCCTGAGGTAAGGTCTTTCCCAATCACTGCTCCAGTGTTATGAAGGGAACCAATATCATCCTGAAGTTGTGATAACATCCATAAGTTGTTGTGGACCTAAGTCTGTGGTGGATAAGGAAACAGAAGCAGTGGGCCTATCCATCCACACACAATTCTTTATGGTGGACTAGTTATCCTGTCCAGCCTTCCCAAAGGTGGATGTTATCCCACCAGGTTCCTGGCACATGAAGGTCACACTTGGAGGGAATGAGTCTCTCAGACTCATTTCAGGCTTTTTGCTTCCCACTTCTCTGCCCTGTGGCTAAAACAAATGCCCAAAGGTGCCTGTGTGCTCTTCTTCCTTAGAGTTGACCGTCCATCAAACTGAAAGTATCTCAAGAACAGCCAAATGGACTGGCATTTCACCTGACCCATTTGGTATGACTTGAATCATAGGTTGTACATGCTCCCATTATACACCGTGGATGGAGTGTTTGAAAATCTAGGAAAAAAGCAGAAAAATACAGAGCTCAACACAGAGAAGATGTGCATCCTTGGGGCTGGTCAACATCCTCCTAACTCAATGCTTGTTCCCATCTCCACATGTTTGTCACCACAATTGAAAGCAATGAGATTGAAGCCCCTGTGAAGGAGCGCCTCTCTCTTAGTTGTTCAGATAAGTTTTGAGATATTTTGAAAATCTATCTCTAACAAAATGTACAAGTCCTTTAAAAACTCTAATGTAAAAGAAATAGGGATCTTTGTCCCACAGAGATGTCTCCATGGAAAATTTCAAGAAAAAATGGAATAGCAAACAGGTTTCACCCAGCCATTTATTATCAATCACAGAGGCATCTTCTAATAAATCAAGTTGATTCAAACACACTGCATTTACATTTCACTTAATTTCCTTTCAAAGTTTTTACAGGTAATATAACAACATGGTCATTGTTTTAACTCCACAGGGATGTTGTCAAGGCAGTATATTACTATATATGAAGCTAAAAACCCCATGTTGTCAAATTTATATTATCATGCAATTTAGTTCCCAGAGCCATAAATTTCAGGTTGCAAGTTTAGCATTTTGAGCAATTCATCTGGACAAGTGACAGTATATTCACTTCTACCTTATTTCTCATCTGAGTTCACATAGTAGAAGTAACTGGAAAGCTAAAGTGGACTTGTAATGTAGTAAATATAGCACTGCATAAGCTGTTTGGAAGCCTTTGACAAGGAAGACTCATAAATGTAGTCCTCAATAAATTTCAGGTTTGTTATAGCACCTGCTGGTGAATGTCATTCCCTCTGCTTAAGTATTGTGCAAATGAGTTCTGGGGCAGATTTACAGAGAGAACTGAGAAAGGGTTTTTAGTCCCCGACCTTAATCTCAGTTGTGCAATGGCTTCTCTCTTTTTCAGATGACTCGGGGCAAGTTTAAAGCTACTTTACCAGTCATACTGAGGCTCTGTCTGCCTCTTGCATGTGATGTGCATCATAGACATGTATATCATAAGCACATTGTTCAGTGGCAGCTCTTATTTGTGATAAATGCAAGTGGTACACATATATATTCAGTTCTTTTTGCTGGATGGTATAAACTGACCCTCAGTAATTTGTTATTAGGATGCTCTAGCTTCATAGAACTGACATTATGACACCCATAATATTTTCATAAACTGAAGGTAAATAAGCATTATTATGGAGTAAGCACTTCTGTCTTTCTATGAAGTGCTTGATGGAATTGGACCTTCTCTAGAGGTAGAATATGATTAATATAACCTCACCTCCAGATCTAAGAATACTTTGATTATTTGCCTGGATAATTAAAGCTGTTTACTTGTGCAATGAAAGGCCAATTTAAACAGATTGTGAACCTTAGTCTAGGGAGCATTCAAGAGTTCTGCAACTTGTTACTGGCAAAGGATGAATTCTAATACAAACATAATTATTTCATCATTATGAACATACTGAGATTGGTACAGATGCTTCCTAAAACTGGGATTATGATCTAAGTGCGCTGCAGATATACAGAAAGCTGTCACTATCTCATGAGCCTGCTTCATACTGGAAATAAATGATTCTACAAAGAAAGGTGGAGCACTAACTATAACCTTTAAACAGCTAAGGAAATTAAGTTAACAAACACAAATATGCCCACGTATGCAGCTTAGCAGAATGACCAAGTTACTATAATTTGGGGTATCCAAGCACATGTTAAGCTATATGATTTCTTTCCCTGCAAGTTCTGGTATCACAGGCTTTTCTTCTTAGTACTGAGTTCATCTGTATTCTCTTAGACCTCACGGGAGAATGAATTATTAGAGGCAGGGACAATAGCCAAAAGGCACAGGCTGGAAAATCTTCACACAGGACTGACAGGAAAAGAAGAGAATGAGTTATAGGGCCATGTCTACATCAGGAGGTCATGCCTTTATCAGCTACAGTGGAAATTTAGCTTGCATTACGTTTTTTCCCTTTAACTCTCTCTGCAGGCATTCATATTCAGAACCAAGGTAGAAGTTTCTGGCTCAGGATTAACCAGAAAAGCTGCTGGAGGTTGAGGAGGAGTGATAGCAGCAGCCACTGTTTCTGAGAAGAGTGCTATGAGTTGCAAGAATAACTTGCATTAACAGACTAAGTGGATGCTCTTAATCCTCTTCAGTGCAATTGCCAAGGTTAGAAGTGACCAGTAAGCAACATCTCTGTCTTCATGTGAGTCACAAGTCCAAGGTTTTCTGTATGTGTGCAGAACTAGTGATTGTCTTAGAAAAAGTAAATAAGTAAATAAGTAAGTAAATAAATATTGATGCAGAACCATAGAGATGTCCAAAATGTCAGTCTGCATTCAAACCTCTGCATACTTCCCATGCCCTCTGGGAACTTTTATTTTCCCCTGGTAGTGAAAGTCAAGAGGTTCTGTGTGAAAGATTTTTTTTTCCAATTTCGATTTTGTTATAGATACAGAAAAACATCAAACCAGCTTTGTTTTAAAGGTGAGAAAAGAGTGGAGGGAATCCTGACTGCAGTCCATTTGCAGTTCCAATAGGAACTCTCATTTCCCTCCTCTAATTGTAGGCATAACCTTCAAAATCGGATGTCACTACTACCCAGTGGCAGGGAAAGGTCTTCTGTGGAAAAATATAATGCCATAGAGGGAAATCACATAGATAAAAAGTAAAATGGAAACAAAACTCAGTTAATGAGATATAAAATAATGGAATAGTAGTAAAAATATGTTTGAAAGGGAATATGTGAATTCATGTGGGCCCTATTTGTTATAGTTTACACATCCACTGATATTTTAACAAGATATACTTCCAGTGGAGTATTATAATACCAAATTCCACCCAAGTACCATGTAGATTTATTAATTTTTGCATAAAAATACTGTGACATTTGACTTACAGTATCTGGAATGGAAAAAGTCTTGTCAGAAGTGGACTGGTGAAGAAAATGAAGAAGCTGATTCTAATTCTTTAAAACCTGAGGTTTTTAATGTTGTTTAAATGTACAAAATGGAGCCTATTGTTCTTTTTTTGCCAACTCACGCTTCTCCTTCCCCAAATCCCCTGAGCTACCCTTAACTCCCACTTTGGAATGTCTGCAGTGTCCTTGATGAAGGCTCAGAAATTTTTCTTATTGGCCTGTATCTAACCCTTTCTATTGGTTCTTAACCCTTGAATTCTATTGGTGAAAAGTCCAAAGTTCCTTGGGATTCCTATTGGTCATATCCTGATCCTCCTTGAACCCATAAATACTCCCTTCTGTTACCAATAAAGCTCTCTCTCATCCCTCTACTGTGGTCCCTGTGTGGTCCTTGTGGGCTCACTGGGGGCTATGTGGCCACGGGCAGTGGGGGGAGCACACCCCTCTAGGTAACGGGCTAAGCCCTGGACCTAGAGACCCAACCAACCATTGCAAAATACATTGCAGGAAATGGTTTTAAACAATTCAAGAAACAGAATTTGTTCTTCAAAAATGCTACAAACAGACTTACTAAGGTTGCATTTTGACCCTCCTACTAAATATTGCTCTATTTTCTTCACCTGAGTATACATTGGATGAAGGACAGTAGTCTAATTTTTTTCTATTCTTGACAGCAGGAAATAAAACAGCAGGGAGAAAAGAAAACAAAAACAACAAAATAAAACCAAACCCTCAGCTGTTAAGAAAAACCAGAAATCTCTTCTAAATGAGTCAGCAAGGTCTAGATCCTTGCTCTTCACATTGTCATGTGCAGAAGTGACTCTGTGACAAGAAATCCTTTTAAAGAATTACATTTTTAGGTAGAAGCATGAAAATCAAATATAGGGTTTTAAAGCCATTTGATCTCTTCTCCAAAATACTCTAATGCTTTGCTAGAAAGCACTGACATGCTGAGATGCCATCCCCTTTGATTATAAAGTAAATAGGAAATGAGAAAAATAGCAGAAAGCATCCCTAACCTCTAATTGCAAAATCCACTTTTCCTTTTGTTCAGTTATTTAACAAAAAATTAAAAATCAGAGTGAAATTCTGAAACATTAAATGTTTTAATTAAAGTAGACTAAGGAGGTATCTGTTCTCAGAAGACCATATGGCTTAAAAGTAAGTAATTCCACATCACTGGTTTGCTGGCAATAATGGAGTGAGGCGGAAGAACGAATTAATTTTAAATCACATCCATAAGGGAATGGATTGTTCAGAAAGTTCTTTATACCACACAATGACTGTAATTTTAAACTGCTAATACCTTACAATAAGACCCATAAATGGGTTATTTCTTGCTTTTCATGGGGCCAAATTCTTCTCTTTTGATGTTCTTGTATAGTTGTTATTAAGATCAGTGGAAGTTGAGCCAACTTTTACAAGTGTAGAATTTGTTTGAAGTCTATTTGGACACAGATGAAGGCAGGCTGCACAGCTCAGCTGTTCCTCCTCATGTCCCACAAAGCACCTGAAGCATTGTGATGTGCAAATATGGGGGATTTGCCTTACTATCCTCTCTTCCCACCTATAAACAGTTTTTGGGGTCAGAGGTTTGTCTTCAATTTCTTTTTTTTGCAGTCCTGGTTAGCACAATGGGTCTCTTTTTTCTCTATCACAGGTTGCCACTGCTGGGGTCAGCATGCCTGATGAGCAACTTTCCTGGAAAACATAAAATGTGAGGATGTGTCTTTGAAGCATAGAATGCATCAGACAAAGCTGAAAATAGTTATTGATTTAAATAGTTCAAAGATCTTTATATTTATTACCTGGAGAAGAAAGCTGTTGTTGTTGTGGTTGTTGCATGATATGCATGGTACAGTCAAGCTGTAGACCTTGATCTGCAGGATCAATAGGAGCTGCAGACCTTGATCTGCAGGATCAATCCCCACTGTGCCTGGAGTGACATTATTCACCAGCAGCATCTACCACACTGGGTGATATTGGCTGACATATATGAGAGTGTGGATAGAGGTACTTAAGTAAATAAAACTGAATTACAATGATCATAGCTTTGAAGGACTGAAACGTAAGTGGCAGCACTGAATGGCTTTGGAATTTACTTTCTAGTTTCAAGCCTGCCTGAACGGAGAGGCACCCTGTTGCAGTCCCAAGGGCAGCTGGGCAGAGAGTATGAGCTGTGATGGACACAGGGGAAAACTATCCTGACGTAATGACTGCCCACAATGTCAGCATGACACAGCCCGCCCCTAGGGCTACAGCCTGAATGTGCAAACACATCCCACATCTCTCTGGTGTCACCAATGGGCAGGCCTCTCAAGGTCTAGATGCTGTTTAATCTACAAAAGGGTCCCCCAAGAACCTACAGCCATGATTGAAGCTCCACATATTCTTCTTAAGCTGCCAACTCATTCTGAAGACATCTGAAGCCCAGAGGTGCTCTGCTTCTCATTGGCAGAGATCCCACAAACCCACTGATGATGCCATGAGCAGCTGTAGTCTGCAAACCAGGAGCTCCCTTGCTGATGTTGCCTGATTGGCTGAGCTCCATACAAAATGAGAATGTGAGGCAGCTCTCAGTTTTTGGAAAAAAAATTTTTTTTAAATTCAGTTCTCTTTCTGAAGGTCTCTGAATCCACCTCCAGGAAATTGCAAGCCATTATACCATATAATAGCCAACCAGAGAGCGTTAATCATCTCCCTGGCAGGACTGCTCCCTGGCATGTGACCTATCTAAAATACCAAGAACACAATGAATGCAATTTTAACTCTGAAGGCTACACTGTTTCACTCAGTATTAAACTAAATAACGCTTTTACTGGTGTGGGTTGTGGCCCTCAGGTTTCCCCTGATTCACGTTACTAAACAACATGACCAGGCCTGAACTTGAATATTTAAATATTTAAATATTTGAATATTTAAATTTTCGGTGCCAGGCATAGAAGCTCAAATGAGAACTCTGAGGAAATCACCTACTGCCAGGGGACAGAGCCATTTCTTTTGTAGCAATTTAGGAAACATTTTCGAGGGAGGTGCTCTGGTGAAACCCTGCTAATGAATCAGCTGCACCTCTGTGCAGGTATGGCCTTGAGATCTCTACTCTCTTCTACAGAAGATGAATGTGAGATCGGGATTATTAACTGCATTAATGTAGAGAAGCAGACAGAGAAAGATGATATGACCTAAAGGGGGTCTATAGGAATCTGAAATTATACTGATGCTTTCCCACATCATTAATATTCATGTTCAGGTGTATTCTCCTCTCAAAGCATTCATCAGCAATTGTATACCATGCAAATGTACTCTGTTCCTCATATGGAATCAGAGAACATTCACCTGCACATTTTTCCTCTTATTGTTTTCCATGAAGTACATTTGTAAAACAGAAGAATTGACTACAAGAGCTCTGCAATGCTGTTAGTTCAGAGATAAGCATCCTACTCACTTCCTTTCTGTACCTAGACATGTCAAAATGATGGAAAGAGGCAGAAAAACAGTGGCAGAAATAGAAGGTTGATGGAGTAAAGTAACAGAACAGAAAAATTGGAAGAGGATAAAAAAACCTTCAGTGATCTTTGCATATATATAGGCAGTTTAGAAAACATTGTCCTAGTTGGAATATATCCATTGAAGTCTAATCAGCCTCTGAAATTCTATTAAGAACAGCCCAGAGCAACAGCTAGGTCATAAGAAAGGAGATAAGCTCAATTTTTTTGAGTCCTTATGGAGACTGAAATTTCAGCTCATTCTGCAGACTGGGAAACCTAAGAAACAAGAGGGAGCTGCTCAAAAATGAGCAATACTTTTCTTCTCACAAGCAGTAAGCTCTGTTAAGAATTTCAAGCAAGCAGCTCTTCAGAAAGGAATCCCAAACACACAGTCCAGTGACCGGAGGAACTGGTGCCAGTGGGTGAATGAGAGCCTGGTGTGCTGGGAGCAGGTATCTAAGCCTAGGGCAAGCTCAGCTCACAGAACAGCACTTGCCTCCTGTTAGAACTGACTGATCTCAATTCCCCTGCTGCTATGGGGTACCCTCCTTTCTCTGCTTTCTGCCTCTGCAGCTCCCATGTGAGAGACATCAAGGTCTGAAGCAGCTACTGTTTGAGCTAGTTGGTGTAAATTGCCAAAGGAGGGGCCAACTTTGGGATCCTCTGTTTCTCCCTCGCCTATCTCTGCTTCACTCACTTTTCAGTTTTCCTTGTGATTGTAATAAAGATTCACCTTAGGGATCAGCTCTAGGCCCAGTTCCAGCAACAGAGAGCCCTTCAGTTGCCAGTCACCTTTGCAAAAAATTACTTCAGCCATACCAAAACATGTAGGCAAAACAAGAATGATGTGGTCTTAACCAGTGAGATGACTAGAGAACCTTCTTTTCTTGGCAGGCCATCCACCTATTTTTTTCTGGAATCATTGAGGTACATGAAGGCTCTGCATGAAGAAGTGAAAGTCACAAAGGGACAGACTATCAGGGACAGAAAGAATTGCCCTCATTCTCCTTTGCTCTGAGGCTGATTTATGTTCTACTGCACGTGTGATGGACCTTAGAGTGTACTTGAAAAAAAAATATCCATCCATACCTCCCTAGCACTTCTATGATGCTACAGTGGGTCATTGACTGAGTTAAAACTGGCTGTCTTTGTGTCAGCTGGGACTCACACTGTGTTTTGCTTTTACGGGGTACAGACAGTGTCCTGATGGAAGAAAATTTTAATATTACTGAACTGAGCATCTCATGAAGTAATACAGGCCCTTGCTGGAAATGGAACAAAATGTCTCAAGTCTGGCTCTTGGACATGCACCCTATTGTATTCTTTGCCAGTGCTTACCTGTCAGAAAAACTGCCAACCATAGCGGTCAAATCTGCAGTACTCTTTCTTGAAGAATCTTTTGCTGCCACACTCTGCAAATGTACTCTCCCCAGGCAGCAATTGCAGTAGGCATTGTACCAATGTAGCAGCCAGCTTCAACAAACTTTGTTCTGTTCCCAGATACCTAAATCAGCTATCTTTTTTTTGCTTTCCTGTCCTTTTACCTAAGAAACCACAGAGAAGTTCAAATCCTCTGAAACCAGCCAGTC
This sequence comes from Pithys albifrons albifrons, assembly GCF_047495875.1. Taxonomy (NCBI): domain Eukaryota; kingdom Metazoa; phylum Chordata; class Aves; order Passeriformes; family Thamnophilidae; genus Pithys; species Pithys albifrons. Next base: position 17,839,757 of record NC_092461.1, on the reverse strand, counting down.
ATAGAGTGGTATAATGCTAAATAAAAGTGATGGCTGTTGGACAACCTTCAATCTGTCCCTGACCTTGACTTATTTTGAGACTCTCTGTGAGTCAATTTATCACTTTTTACATTTTCTGCCTGCAAGCACTGTCTTTGCTTTAGCTACTTGAATGTTCCTCTTCCAAATGAGTCTGTTCATTTGGTTTATTGTTAAAGGTATGCAACAGATAAAAGAACAACAGTAATAAATGGCATTTCTTGGACACTGTCTTAGCAACACAGGTGCAGATCAGATAAACTGAGGGTCTCCTGTGCACTTTTTCCAGGGGGGCAGTACATACGAGCTAAGACACATGTTGATCTCCTCCTTGGTGAATCAAGATGTCTTCATCACCTGAGAAAAGACTAGCAACCTCTGCAAATCTGTGACTGTGCTGCAACACAAACCATCCCTGGAGATCATGGGGAGACTGTTTAAAAGCACTGAGCTTCAGTTTGCTGAGCTTCAGTTCACTTTTGAGACAGAGTGCGGCTGCTACCTAGATGATGAGAGCTGAAGAGCTGGCCTTTACTGCTGCTCAGTAACATGGCTGCTCCGAATCATTACTAACCCTCACATGGCACCAGGACTTCTGACAAAAATTCAAAAGAGATTTTTAAAGACAACCAGAAGGATACATTAGAAGAAAAAGATAGGGGCTAGGAGCTAAGTCAGAAGAAATCAGGCCTCCAGCTTTATTGCTTACTGTATGGGCTGTCACTGGAAAAGTTTTAAGCTGTATCTCAGTAATCTGTGCAACTGATAAACACAAATTAGCCCTGGTTCTTACAATTTCAGGGTCATTAATGATAATTTTAATGCACTACACAGGCAGAATAAGAAGAAAAACGATGGCTAGAGCATTTGGTAATTTTTTCTTAATCAACTCACAGGAGCTTTTATTTGGGGTAAAATATAGTGATGGAATGCTTTCTCATATTTCAGGTTTGCATTTTCTCAAAGAGTAGACTCTAATTTTCCATTGTTAGATATCTGAAAGGTTTCATAGTTAATTATTTCATTTGCAGATCTCTTGCAATTTTGTCTTTATGCATGTATACACTTAATTTGGGAATAAAGGTCATAAGTGTTAGTCCTTTATGGAGAATGAGTAACCATTATTCCTGTAAATTAATTGATTTTTTGGTAAACTTGAGAAGTATCTACATTGTGTTACCTTTTTTCTTTTTTAGATAAATGCTCTATAAACAGACAAGACTATAAAGCTGGCTGAAGTCTACACTGTTTGGTCTCAAAAATTCAATACACTGCAGTAAGCAGAAAAGATTAAATGACTTGAGTTCAGTAGTTTAAAAATATTTTCCAATTCGCCTCTGTGAGAGTTTCAAGATTGTTCACATGACTTTTTTGCGCTGAATTAGGATCACAGAAAGAAAGCAATTACTCTTTCATACTTAGTCCAGAAAAGAAAACTTGCATTGAAAGAAAACTGCTGAAGTTTTACAGTTCAGCACTCCAGCAATAAGAGATGGATACCACATTTGCCACGCATTAGCATCACTATATCAGTATCACCGTTTTACAGATGGGAAATCCTAACACAGAGAGATTAAGGTAAAGAATATCCACTAATTCTGGTTGCTCTCTTTGAAATACCTTGGACCTACTTTTTGAAAGGATTTACTGTATACAGCAACTGTATCAAAAGACAGTTTCCATGGATTTCAACAGTATTTGAAACTTATCACTATTTCTGCAAATGAGACCCTGAGGTATCAAATCAGATATCCAGAAAATGAAGAAAACAGAGTAAAAAGACCACCTGTGAAATACCTACTTTATTTGATTTTCAATGCCTTTTCCTGCATTTTCTTTCTGCAATGACTTTTTTTCACTAACTATACCTCTTCCAAATCCTGCATATCTCTCAAATTCTGTGACTGGTATCCTACAGAAAAGGAAGCCTCATTCCTAGAAAAATTGTGCACCACCAGCACACTGAAAATTGAACCTAAAACTAGTTGATCCTTTCCTATATGACAATTTTTTCTTGTAAATCAGTGATGTATTCAAAGGAAATAATTTTGAGGAATATGCTGGCTTGAGTGCTTTGAGATTTTTTTCTTAACTACAAAACGTTAGATTGTCATAGTTTCAGAAAAATACAGTTATACCTGCAATTCAAAATCATTTATTGTGGATGTATTTCATGTTATGGTGTAACAATGTGTAAAGGGATAAAAGTCAAAACTTATATCCAACCTCTTGAACATTATGAGAAATGGAACACCCGACTTGCCACCCCTCTCCAGTCTACTGTGAAAAATGTTTGGGTTCTTTAATTCTTTGGTTTCTTTTGCCTTTTCAGAACATACCCTCTAATACCAATCATGGAATTCAGAATTTCATGCAAACTGGAAAAACTAGATCTTACAAATGCCATATGGCATTTTAACATACATATGTGGTCTGTTTTTCAAGTTGGACAGTGGGCTCTTTTTTCCTGTTTCTTTGTTCATCGGTTTCCATTTTTTGCACTACATTTATTTTCCATCCTCCTCCACCTTCTTCATCCACCTCTGTTGGTTCTTATTCCCAGCCTTTGTTTGCATCCCACTCATCACATGTTTTTCTCCCATTGCTTACCAACCTCCCGCCCTATTTCTCTTTCCTAAGGATCTCCTTGACAAACTCCCCTTTTTACCCTATGCTTGGTTTCCTCTTCTGTTTCTCTGAGATGAAGCAGATTCATTTTCTGAGCTCCAGTTCAACAGCATGGAAACAACCTCATTACTCATAGTCCATCTGGCCAAATGAAGCCAAGAATGGTGCTGCTTTTACAGCTATACTTGCCAGATGTTGTACAGCATCACACTGGATTATGCTTGCCAGAGATAGGAAGTTTGGGGAATTTTACCCATTAGCAATGACCATACTTTAAGAGTCTTTTGGAAACAGCTTACTCCTTGTACAAATACAAGATATACCTCCCTGTCATAACAGTCTCTTCTTACCAAACTTGACCTTACTTCAGGTAATGAGGAATAAAAAATAAAAATTACTGGTGCTTAAAGAAAAAGGCTGTCAGGTACCATTTTGGTTTTCAACTTATGTGAAATAACTGAAGTTTCTCAGGCATTATTCTTTAAAACAGCTGGAATGTTCTAAAAATAAATACCTAAATAAACCCTACAAAAGCAGACCAAGGCAGACAGCTTATCAGCATGAAGTTCTAAATATCAGTAGTTAAAACCCTGACTAAATGATAAGAAACTGAGCGGAGTTTCAAGGTCAACATCCACCAATTTTAATAGTAGGCAGTACTATCTGCTCCACTGATAATAAAATATGAAGTGAAATAACCCATGAGTAAAGTGATATATTAGCAACAGTGTTAGCAGATATTAGTCACCCTCTAGTCAAATCCATCTGGCCCAGTATTAAACCTACAGGGTGGTAGAAAAAAGTTGACAACACTCTTTGGGATTGAATTAGAGGCTTCTAGATACTAAAGTTACCATGTCCTTTTCAGCTCAAATTTCACAAGTGTATGCCTGAGTTTCCACTGCTAATATTAACCCTGCTTGAATCTGAGCTGACCTGTGAAGAGCCAGCTAAAATGCTTAGTTGTTGATGTTACATTATATAAAGAATATCTGGATAAAACATCACCCACAGAGATGAAGAAACCAGCTTTACTGACACTGGCAATGAGCAGGACACACTACAAAGTAGTTCATGTTACATGAAGGATACTGTTAAAGGTGCCAACACTGTATGAGCAATTATTAAAAAAAAATCAAAAATTTAAAAAAAGGAAGAAAGATTGTGGCTTAGGTACAGTTTGCATGAGGTTTGCTGAGAATGTTCCCTTTCAGCAGAATCACAGTAACTGATAATGACTGAAATCTTATTTCTCTTGTAGCATCATTTGGCTTTATTGCATCAGTCATGAGTTTGACTTCATTCAGTGTTTTTTATTAGGTTGGGATGTAATGAATACAAAGTGGCTGGCAGTTAACTTGGTCTGCTCTGGAGGAACAAACTGTGTGGGCTGAGTCTCATCAGAGACATTGTGCTGATCATGGTTATTCAGACAATGGTTAATAGCTGTACAGAAAAAAGAATTTTTTATTTCTGAGGGTTTTTTTTATTTTTAAAGAGGAGTGAATGTATTCTGACTCACCTAATTCTATATTCACTTGTTGAAAAAAAATTTCTTTTTAAAATTTGGCTGAAAGAGGCATTATAACAGGGTTCTCTGCATAAGATGAGGTTCTCAGGGTCCACTCCTCACAGTGAGCTAATTACAGATATTGAACAGTTCTTAACACAGTAGATTAGACTATGGACTAGTGCAGTCATTAGTGCCTGTGCCCTTGAGAATACTGTAATGTGTGTTTTGGGATGTGAGTGAGTTTTTACAAGATGGTCTATCCTTTCTGAAGCTCATTTGTGAGTTGCACAGAAATCCACACACAAAACAGCTGCCAGTCCAGGGTCCAGCCTCAGATTCAGCTAATTCTAGATGCATAGTCTGACACTAGCATGCTCAACAGAGGAGGAGAAGCATCATGAAACAAGACAAAAGGTGTCAAATGACAAAATGCAACAGCATATTAACGTACTAATGCATTTAGAATTTTCCACAGATACAAAAGACTCTTGGAAGTCATTCAGGCAAGAATTTGTTTTCTTCTAAAAGGAGGTGAAACTATGGAAAGGCATAGTAAGATAAAGGTCTATATGTATATTAATATATTGGGGTCAAACAAATTATATTTGCAGGATCCAGGGCACATGTTTCACTCAGCAGCCTAAAACCTGGTGAAAGAGAACAAGCCATGACACAGATATAGAAGATACTCCAGTCCCAGAAAGAATGCCTTGTTTGCAAGATAATTGGCTTCATATGTGAAATCAAGAAGAGAGATATTTTTGAAGCATTTATAGCAGACTTCAATTTGGCAAGTCTGATATGCTGTTTGTAGGGTTTGTACAATCTCCAGGGTAAGATCAGATTGTAATGGGCCTCAGAGACATGGAACAGAGATTAAAAAATACTTCTGAAAACAGGCTTAAAGATATCAGAATAAGAAACTAAAATTTGCCAGCCTGAAAAATGTACTCAGATCAGATTACAAGTTTTGATTTCTCTTTTTTTTCGGTTGCTTGGTGCCACAGTGGACTAGGTTTAAAAGCAAAATAAAACCAAACTCAGGAATATTCAGAATCAAAATAAAAGTGAACCTACAAGAGGAAACAGTTTTCCTGATTGAAAAAAAGAATGCTCAGAGGAGAGTGATAAGCAGAAAACTAAGCCCTAAACTGCATTTGGCCGAGTTGCTTTCTCTGCAAAGAAATAAAGCCATTATCCCACAGCCTCACTGACACCACCTAAGGAGAAAAAAAAGACATACATATGTAAGAAATACATTAGGAATTTGTAGAAATTGTTCAAAATAGAATTACATCCACGGTTTGGAATACTACCTAGAAGCTTTGACACTCAGGAGATCTCATAAGTGTGTGTGATGTCTGAAGTTAGAGTGAAAAGTTTGGAGAGAAAACGAAGGAATAAGGATGCATTGCAGAAATTATTCTGAGAGTGGGTGCATGTGAATGGGGCATATAGGTAAGACACATACTTGAAAACAAAATATTTTAAATTATTTCAAAAATTCTCAGACTGAATACATGTAATACACTGAATACCAATTACCATTTATTTTATAGACCAGCAGGCAGCCAAGAAAGTGGCAACGTTAAAAATATAGATATTAAAAGATATTAAAAAAAAGAGGAAAAAGTAGGCAGGGTTTCAGCAAGTAGCCAGATGAAGAAATTTTTCTCAACTTTTAGAATACATAGAAATGTATGAAAAAGTTATAAAAAATACTGGCTGGTATCAGATTGGTTTGAAACTGTTAGTCCTGGAATATTTGTGAACCACTTCTTAATTTATATTTCCATTAAACAGGTACAGCACTGGGTCTTTATGTATTTCCCCATCTATACAACCAAGTCTCACATTAGGGTATTTTAGCTGCAGAATTTTTCAGGAATCTTTTATTGACCATTACATCTTTTATGAAGCTTCTGCTTTCAAATTCTCATATATTTTGGCTGGCCTTTCACCTTCCACTAGATTAAATGTGAGAACTGCATTTGTAAGACAAGCTATTTTGTAAACAACCTGGTGTACTTAACAGTAAACTTTTCTATTGGGTTTGCACCATCCATTCATTACTTCTCACTTCAAAAATATTTGTGCCACCTTAAAATGTCATTGATGACATTTATATTAATTGGTAGGTCGCAGATGAGAAGGTTCATTTTGCTTTTAGACATGAAATGCCTGTTGGCCCCTATAAATCATACAAATGTTACATTATTTTATGAAAGAAAAGGAGGAGACAAAGAAGCCAGAAAAAACCCCCAACACTTCTAATCTTTAATTAGGCACTCAGATTCATTGATGGAGAAGTTCAAATGCAGAGAATTTATGCTTAATATCAAGAGGGAGCATACTCTGCACAAAAAAAGCCTTTGGAAAAATCCTAGCAGTCACAGTGAATGGATCGCTGGCCTTTTTCAAATGCTTACAATAATATATTTCCACAGAGGTGGTATAGGAACAAGCTGTAAGCAACAGATGTAAGGAATCTCTTCAGAGGAAGCATGGGGCAATTTTCAATAAAGCAGGTTATAATACTACTAAAAACATTATTGAGGAAATAGATATTGACCACAACTTTGAGGTAAATCTGTCCAGGATTACATCTCGACTGAACTCTCCCTCCATGACAAAAGCCTTTAAAGTCAGACAAGCCAGGTATTATTAGTATTAACTAAGATCCTTAACTTGTCTGAAGAGAGAAAATCTGAAATGACTATTCCAGATGGAGTCTAAATATCAACAATTAAATTAAAATGTTCATAAATAACTCCTCCTTCCCACTGTGTCCTTGCAGGTGAGTCATTTCCTCAAACCTACTTTCAATGACAATTAAGAGGCTCTGAGTTGCAACAAAATCCGCCTAGCAACTCCTGATCCCTGGGATGTTTTTCAGGGGAACTGATCTACTGCCTGAGCAACACGCAGAGTCCCAGCTCTGTATTTGAGCTCTCTTTGCTGCCACACAGAGTGGGCCTGAATATTTTGGCTGCAGAGAAAGGCTCAGTTCTCCACCACACTGTATCAAACTTCCCTCCTTGCTTGGAATTTCAGTCAATTCAAGCTTTTTATAGAAACGTAAAACTATTTAAAAATAATTAAAACATTGCACAATTATTGTGCATCACTGATGTATCTGGTGTCATGAAACAAAGTTGATAGAAGCTTGATGCACACAAACCAAAGGAGGTAGCTCTTTACGCAGAATGCAGCAGAGTACTTATACTCCTTCAAAAAAGACCAATCCATTTGGATGCTTATTAAATTTTACATAGGTACAACCAGAAGCTAAACAATTATTTGGAATAAAATTCCACTGAAGGCTATGAAGCTCAAGAAATCTTCAGAGCTGCAAGTAGTTGAATGCAGGAAAATTATGAGAGAAATTATCACATGCTTTGCCCTAGGAATCAACTTATGACAACTCCTGGGACAGAGTACTAGGCTAGCACTCTGGTTTGAATCAGTACAGCTCTTCATAAACTTTTGCATAACAAGGAAAACCTAACAAAGTATTGATACTCCGAACCAAAGTAATATGGATGCTTACAAGCTCAGCACACAGGGCGTCTTGTGCTTCTCAGAACGCATATATATCTCAGCAGGGTTTTATTGATACAGTACAGGCCACTGACACCACTACAACAGATTCTTATTGAGAAATGTAGCTAGATGTATCTGTATATGCATATGCATATGCATGTATATATGTGTGCATTTATGTATATATGTATGTATGTATATAAGTATGAATGTGTCTATAGCTCTCTCTATCTCTCTCTCTACTTACCTACCTACCTACCTACCTACCTACCTACCTACCTACCTACCTACCTACCATTTTTTAGCCCATCCTTTTCTGTTCTGACAAATCTATTCCTTTCTCTGTTTATCACAACCAACATCAATCTCAGAGTGCAAAACGCATTAAACACCAGTTACAACTCTTTATTCTGCAGGTGAGCTCATTTGTTTAGTTTTGTTTTCTTTCCCATCATGGCCATTTGGTAATTTTATTCCTCAGGATACCTAGCTTGGATTATTTTACCTTCAATTAAGGTTTGCTTCACATAAAAGCAGCCTGCAAACATATCATTTTTAGATGAGCCACCTGGATATTTTCTTTTTTATCATTTCCCATTTTTGTATCATTGCGTTTCTTTCTTTACCAAATGTTTTCAGAATCTCTCTGGACCACTTTTCTTACTCTTTGCTGAAAGATTGAGCACCAAACTCTGGTTTAATTATTTCAGGGCTGGTCACTTTTTCCCCCTAGGACATTAGAAGACAGTCAAGAGGTATAGGATAGCTTCTCAATTTGAAAATTTCTCAATATGAGATTTTTCTTACTGTGAATGAGCAACTCCATATTAGGGTCGGACCCCAAAATGTGAAGAAAACCCTGTGCATGATGAAATGAGTGTTATTTTTGAAAATGTTCTCTATATGTTTCATAAATATCATAATGATGGACCAGATGGGGAAGTTTCACTGTAAATATACAACAAAACATAACTTCTACTATGCATTATTTATTCTTCTTATTATTTAATTATTTTAAAAATTTTCATTTAAAGCTACTTATCACTCTACCCTGTGAAGTGTGTAGCTCAGAATGACACGTCCAAGATCCTGGCACCCTTGCAGAGACTCCAGTCTGCATAAAAATAAGAAGTAGTTGATGGTGGCTGGGCCACCAGCATTGAGTACTAATATCAGGAACTACATGAAACCAAAAGGCAAGACAAAGGAGTGACCAGCACTCAAATATCAGGAGATTAAACCAACACTGAAGGACCTACGACAAGGAGCAAACACCAGATCTGGGGCAAATTTTCAGTCTGAAAGGCACAACAAGCAACATCTAGGCAATACCTGTCTGGGTCACGTTTACCTACACTTAGTTATTAGGGAGAAGACAGTGAAAGCTTTCTACCACCGGCCCCAAAGGGCCAGTGATCTAGATGGGAACATAAACTACTGACCAAGATTCCTCTTGAGGTACCAACTGCAGAAACTTCCAAATCCCAAAACAGACTGGATAGTCAAAAAGTCATACTGCTGTAATTACTGCTTGTTCACAGAATCACACAATGGGTGAGGTTGGAAATGCCACTGGAGCTCATTTATTCCAACCTCCCTGCTCAAGCAAGTTTCCCTAGAGCACGTTACTCACAGGATTTTGAATACAGCTCAGTTCACATGGGCTTTGTAAGGTAGCATCATTAAGCTGCGCAAATGGTACAAATACTTACTTGAATTTCACCAAAGTATGTCTTTTGTTGCACTGAAGTAACTCATGATCAGCAGTTTGAAGCACATAAGCAAGGGAGATATTTAGTGTCTCTTAACTGCTTAATTGTGACAGAAGCCAGAGTCAGCCAAGGTTTTGCAATGAAATTGCCTAGACCTTTTCTTTCTAATGAGATCCCCAAAGAAGACTGAAAGACTCTGAAACTCAGAAAGCAATTTTATAATAAATCTTGAACCAAAACCAAAAAATTGAAAACAAAAAGAAAAAAAATGACCAATTCAAGCAGATTAGAAATAAGATTTCCTAAGCAAGTCTTCCTCAGTTACAGGTTTGCTTTTGGTCAATTCAGTGACTTTCTAAGTTTGTCATGAGCTTTACTAATCCCTTCTGTTCTTAGGAAGTCTTTTCCACTAGACTCTGAAGTCTGTTTGTCTGCTCCTCTTGAGCTGCAGGATCCCAGGTCTATGCTGGAATTCTTCGACATGCCACACTCAGCTGTCTTGAAAAGTTTTTCCATCCACATATCCCCAGCTGCTGGATAGACAGGAACCATCTGCTTTACCCTCCAAGGGACTTGACCTGACCTAGCCTTCATAAAGAGACATACTTAAAGCTGTGAACAAAGGAGAAGAAAATACTCCTGTCCAGCAGGCAAATCTTCAACAATTTAATGATAATCTGTTTATCTCTTTTAGTATAAAGGGAAATGCTAGTCCTAATAGATGCAGCACCACCCTAAAATTAGCTTTCCTGAAATGTAACACTTAGACAAAACAACACTGTTACTAACCATGCCCACATATATTTGACAGTAAGGATGAATATGTCAGCCTTTTAAAGATCAGATAAAAGGATCCCAGAATCACAGAATATGATGAGTTGGAAGGGACCCACAAGGATCGTTGAAGTCCAATTCCTGGCCCTGCACAGGACCATGCCTAAGAGTTACACCATGTGCCTGAGAACATCATCCAAATTCTCCTTGAACTCTGTCAGGCTTGGTGCTGTGACCACTTCCCTGAGGAGCCTGTTCCCAAACACAGTCTGGAGCAAGAACATTTTTCTCATATCTAACACAAACCTCTCTGTTACAACTTTAGGCCATTTCCTCAGATCTGGGCATAGAAAAGAAGATATTGAATTTGACACTTCTTTGTAAAGTTGGTGCAACACAGAAAAAGATGTGTTCTTTCAATGGTAAAACACAGTAAACACATAAATGTCTCAGCTGTTACCATTGAGGAACTATAACAGAAATGGGCAGCTGAATGAGATGACAAAGAATAGGACAAGACATCGATACGGTGGGAGAGAAAAGTATTGCAAAGTTTTGAATATGGGTATAAAGCGGTTAGGGAAGTGATGTTGATGGCTGAGTGTAGGCTAACAATAGCAGTTCCATTGGTCCAGCATGAAGTATGAAGGATGAGAGCACTACAAAGGCATAGAAAAGCAGGGTGTTATGATTTACTCCCAGCCTGCCAAGCTCCATGCAGACACTTGCTCACTCCCCCATCAGTGGGATTGGGGAGACAGTCAGAAAGGTGAAAGTTAGAAAACTCATAGGTTGAGATAACGACAGTTTAATAGGGAAAGCAAAAGCTGTGCACACAAACAAAGCAAAACAAAGAATTCTTTCACAGCTTCCCCTTGGCAGGCAGATGTCCAGCCATCTCCAGGAGAGCAGGGCTCCATTAAAGTGTCTCGGTTTAAGCCAGCCCCCCGCCAAGCTGGGTTCAGAAACAGTTACTTGGGAAGACAAATATCATCACTCCAAACATGTCCTCCCCCCCTCCTTTCTTTCCCCCAGCCCGATCTACTGAGCATGATGTCGTATGGGATATCCCTTTTGTCAGTTGGGGTCAGCTGTCCTGGCTGTCCCCTCCCAGCTTTCCATACACCCTCAACTTCTTCACCAGCATGACAGTACAAAAAGCAGAAAAGGCCTTGGTTTTGTGCAAGCCCTGCTAAGCAATAACAAAAACATCTCTGTCCAGCACCACTGCAAAACATAGCCCCATACTAGTTACTGTGAAAAAAATGAATCAAAACCCCAGCCAAAACCACCACATATGGGCATGGGAGATAAAAAATAAGGACAAAAGGACCTGGATCTCATACAAAATCAATCCAAGCATCTTGCACATGCCTTACGCAAAGGAGTAATTTGACTTAAGTTTAAGGTCAATGCTGAAAGTACATAATGTAAACTAGTGTGTCAGACTCTGCACAGGACTTTACAGATCTGATGCTAATAGGAAGACTATGTGCTTCTCCACTCCATAATGACTTTTGTGATCAGGGTGGCACTGGCCCGAAGAAAGCAGACACAAGCAATGACAATGACCTGGTACAGTTCTACCTCTTGCATACGCTTTAGCTTTAGCTGGGGGGTAAAGTGCGACGTTACACAGCAGCCAACATCATGTGACCTACCAGGAAGACTGTTAAGACTGGGAAACAAGTGGGCTCAAATGGCAAAGATACAAAGGAACAGCTAAAGTCTTTTAAATTTGCCCGCCTTATATGAACGTAACCATTAAAATGATGTTCCAACTTACAGAGAATCAAGCTAATTTACTTTCATTTCACTAAGTAAATTAAACAAACATTTAAAATCATGCCACAGTATAAAAGAAATTAGCATATCCATAGGCTTAAATTTTAAATCACCGAATCACTGTAACATATATTCAGATTCACAATGACTGTTTCATTGAAACCTGACACAGGCAGCGCCATTTGAAAGTGGGTACATTCGCAATATAATGTGACAGAATCCGTACATGAGGCTGGAGTAGACTAGTCAGATTTAAAGATCTGAAGATAGGGCTCTCTGTAGCCAGTAAAAATTTGGAAATAATATTGAATTAAACATGCCTTGTGCTTCGCTCACTGAGAACATTTCATTTCAGCAGAATTACTATGTTCACTAATGACTGAAACATTATTATTTTTGTTAAAATTGTCTAGTATTTGACTTTATTTGCTTCAGTCGTGGGAGCTTATTCTGTCTTTCTTTCGATTAGTTTGGGATATAAGGACTAGCAAAAGCTCTTTCAACTCTGGAGGAGCAAACTGTGTGGGCTGAATCTCATCAGATTCACTGATGTTATGCTGATCATGTTTAATATCTGTTCAGGGATGTAAAAACTTTTTCCAGGAGTGAAATTGTACTGGCTCTACCCAGTACCTATGAAAGACAGCTAATTTAAGGGCAACTGAGGGAATACTATTCACTTGTTAAAAATTCCTCTTTTAAAAAGATTCTAAAGTTGGCTCTAAGCAAGGACACTTTTTCCAGATTAAGAACCCCCTCTTTTCTCAGAATACTGAGCAGATTTACATAGAATCCTAAAGTCAGTTCATAAAATGTGTTTAAACTGGTGGAAGAGAATTTTACGAAAGAAAAAAGTTCACTCGTTTTGAACCTATACAAAAATGTACTCAGTATTTCCATTATGTACTATGGATATGTTATTATTTACTGCCTCCTTCCTTTTAAAAAATATTTCTAAATGCAACCCTCCCTTATTCTCAAATTACTCAATTTCATATGAAAGCACTGAAAGATATACCTCTTTTTAAACCCCTCCTTTAAATAAAATAACTCAAGAGACTAGAAGAGCATCATATAGCAATTCATTCACAGCTCTCACTCTCCAAAAGATGTAAAATCAAGATGAGCTTGAGACTTTCATATGCAAGTCCTTGAAGTGAATCTTTAAACCTGCTTTCTCCTTTCCAGGTGCTCTTCCTCTGCCTGATCTCACTCTGAGATCTCTAGCTGCCATTCTCTCTCATTCCTTTGGCACTGTAGAACGTATATCTCCCCCACTCCTCTGCTGCTACACTTTTCTTACATCTTCCAAGGATCTTTCTTGGTTTTAGGCATCCCCTCAGTCACAGGAAAGCCCTCCCACTTACATCTGCAGTTGCCCACCCCAGCGGGTGCCTGTCAGGGAGGGACTGAGGACTGCTGATGGGCAGTCAGCCACACTAACCATCTATGAGAGCTTCTGAGTCCAGCTGAGCCTCCCCTTTTCCCTGAGTGTAAATGAGAAAATGCCTCCTGAAGGCACAGGAGAAAGGCTGGACCATCTGTAAGGCATCAGAGAGCAAACTGTCTGATTTCCAAGATTCCAAACACTCCTTCTGAGGCACAGGGTGCCCTTGTTAAGCACTGCCTTCTATGGAATGTTGACTCTGTTCAGTAAGTTTTTGGATCAGATATATACTGCAACTAAAACTTCTGAGCCTGTTAAGATAACTCATTTCACAGAAGTAGAATCCCAAGTGATTAGTTTTCTGAGGAAAAATCTTCTACTGAAATATTCTGTGTCACATTCCTCCTATCCTTTAATCTATAGGCTGTGCCTTGAAAACTTATTTGGGGGTAATTTGAATTTAAAAGACGAAATAAATCCACCTAAATCATCCCAACAGCAGCTGATTTCACTAATCAAGAAAGATTTCTTACATAGCCAGGGATCTTTCATCAAAGACATAAGGAAACCTTCAGTAGAGTCACTCAGGACTTTGCAGGATAAAGTATCATTCATTCAAGCACCGTCTGAAATCCATTATTAAACTAAGACTGTCAGAAAATGAGGATGAGGCTGGGCAAGCCTTGTGAGAACATGTGGGGCTGTGGTCTTGCACAGAGCTTCAAATAATTCCAGCATCCTTACTCCACTCAGACATCCCCTGTGGGCATCCCTAGAGGATGGAGCCTGCTGCCTTCACCAGTGTTCAGCCATGCTCACTCACTACATGGCACAAACTCTCTCTTTGAGGTGGCATGTGTGTTCTAACCACCTGATTTTCATACCCATTATATTCAATTAATGAACTAAAGAGTTGCCTTAGTTGACACTTTCTGTTTGTTTTTGATTTTGGAAATGTTCTCTGTGATGGACAGAACTGCCTCAGTTCCTAGAGTACAATTTCAGAAACATCTCACTGAGTATGTTAGCTTGACCTCCCAATGAAATGAGACTTGTTTCCTAATTCACTCTGCCCATGTATGTACAAGCTGGTCTCCTGATTTCTAATCCATTGCTGAATTTCAGTGAAAATAGATAAGGATTCTGTGAGTTGGTGAAAACAAGGCAACAAGCTAAAAGGCCACTAGTTTGCACTGGGAAAAAGAAAAATAAAATTACAATCTTATTTTTCTTAGGCAATCAGAGACTCAAAAATTTGAGAGAGCAGAAGAGTGTAAGAGATGTATGTTGAAATCCAGGCTTTTTGCTTCTTCTGCCCAAGCAACTGCTTGCTCTATTATTTCTTTCTATCCTGAAGGCAGGACCTCCATCATGCCTGCCACACCAACCATTACAATTCCAAGTTTTATAGGGAACATAGTGCATTCTTGTTTCCAAAATTTTCTTTTGATTTATGCTTATTTCTTTTCTTTTTTGTGTGTGTATAGGTGGCAAAGCAAGAACTGAGAGAAATAGAAGTTGTCCTGCCAATGTCTTATATGTCAGTAGTCACTACTGTGTGAATTATTGACAGTTGCTGCTCTGCACTCTTTTGTTCCTATCCATTGGCTCTGTAAATAGTGTGGCAGGTGACAAACTGCATGGTTCAGTGCTCAGCTCTTACTAAGCAAAGGGCTTCCAGGAAGCACCAAGTTGCTCAGAGACCTTGCTGTGAGGCAAGTATGAATCATATTTGACAAAAAAACTCCACCAAAACCTTGATTAATAGAACAAATGTGATCCTTTTTGCTTATTGTTTAGGGTAATCCTTTGTGTCCTTGAATTAGGAAGGCCAATGTCATGCCAGCTGTATTGGCATGCTTTAAAATTCAGCCTTTAGCACAGAATAATGATGAAACTTGGCTTTATAGGAGAAAATCTGATTGAATTCCAAAGATGAAAATACATCCCCCCGAAATAGAAATAATGTTAGTAATTAGCTAAAAAATAGTGAGATTCAATGTCTTAATAGTGCCATTCACAGTTTTAAGCTCTTTATAATTAAGAAAAAGTTTAGAAGAACAGATTATGAACACTCCTGTTATGAATGGAGGTAGTTTGCTAGGGGTGTTTTGGCAGCAAAGTAATTCCCAAAATAGAGTACTGGATTCACTCCCAGCTAAGAGGAGCAAAACTTGCAGATGTTGCTAATGCAGACAAAAACCAGAACATATATATGTGACCAGATGCGACAATTCTAAGAATTGCATCTGGCACAATGTGTCTGTTTTAGCATAACACCAAGAAGTGCTACTCAGTACTTATGTACTATATCTTTCAGAAGGCAAACCTTTTAAATACTTGCTTAACTTTAATATGTAAGGCATCCCAGTGGAATTACTCAGATGCAGAGAGACATGTTTAAGCAACTTCCCGAACCAAATAATAAGACCCTCAACAACCTGATCTGACTATGAGTCAACTGACTAACAATATTCACCATTTTTTCCTAGAGACAAAAGCTCTTTTTTATTTTTTCTGTATTTTATTTGCCTCAGTTTATATCCTTCAGATTTATTTCTTCTCTTGAGTTTTGATTGTCTGCTTCCTATTGCTATTGTTCATCAGATATTTTATGAAGAAGTGCTTTCCAAAACAAGATAATCAATCCAGAGCAACATATTTCCAGTAATACATAATTGAGTACTTTTTTCTGTCATGCAATTGCCCTAGGATTTACAAAATTATTTTGTGCATGCATTTATGCTGATAAACTAGAAAAGTAAATAAAATTTCATGCAAAACCCTAAAGAGAGCAATAGAATGATAGCTATTTGGCCTCACATTATACATAACTACAGTTTGGATTTTCAATTTTATTCACAACATGATGAGAAGTTGTTGGGAGATTATCCACTTCAATACTTTTTCTTCAGCTTCTT
Source organism: Pithys albifrons albifrons (assembly GCF_047495875.1). Lineage (NCBI taxonomy): Eukaryota > Metazoa > Chordata > Aves > Passeriformes > Thamnophilidae > Pithys > Pithys albifrons. The sequence continues at coordinate 17,823,476 of NC_092461.1, read as the reverse complement.
TTTTCAGCTCTGGACTGTCCCATCTGTCTTACATTCATGAATGTTCTGTCTGAAGACTACCAGAGATGATGCAATGCAAAGGCTTTAGGGCACTGATTGATCATGGGAAAAGGCAGAGGCCAATTTTTCCTTAAATAAATAAAAAAGTGCAACACACAATTTCCTGCTTGTGACAAAGGAGGTAAGAGATATCTTTGTCAAACATAATAATTCCTTCTCTTTTTAAAAATTCTTATATTATTTCCCTCTTTCCATGACTCTTTTCAACACTAAGACTGCTCATCCTGGCTGATGAAAAGGAAGTGATGGAAAAGTGTCATTTGTTCCCAAACCATACAGAAGAACTGCTTGGGACACACTTTCAGAAGGGACATTTTCTTCTTACCTGGTGCTGGCCCTGTCTTCCTCACTCTCTGGCCTCTCTCCTGACTGCCCAGATCTCTCATTCTCCCTCATGTCAGTTCTGTCTCTCTTCATTCTTTTCCATGAGTCAATTTAATATGATAACACAGCAGTTAGCTAGACAGAATTGCCACTGCTTTTGTTTTCTGCTGTCTGGGAGGTCCATGGCAGCTCACAGACAGACCTGGCACTCACCAGAGCCAGTCCAAGACAAGTGGTGGAAATGCATGGCCATGAGCAGGGTGGTATGTAGGTGGGGAAAGTGTGAAGTCCATCACTGAAAATTGTGCAGTTCTTCAAAACAGTGTGCTTCCAAGGGACTTAGAACAAGAGCCAGTCACTGTACACTTTTGGTGGATAAAATTTCCACATGTGGTCAAGGGATCACATAGTGCCATATCTCCTCAGGAAGAGCTCCAGAGATCCCAGTTTCACATGTTCTGCAAAGAGAGCAGTGGAGATCTGAGGAATGGAGGGTAAAAAATGTAAAACATTGAACCAAGTAATGCTTTAAACTGTTGGTGGTGAGTTCTTTACCTAGCTCTAATGCTTTACCTACAAGAACATTATGAGGATTAGCTGTTGTTTGTGCTTTATGGATGAAAGTGCTAAGCATCCAGGATGGAAGGTATGGACACAAATTTCTTTCTGGTATTTTGCAGCATATATGCAAGGAAAGCAATGAATTAAAACAAGTTTATTAAAAGCTATTTGATTAGAAAAGAAAACACTCCTGAAAATGCTCAAAGGCATAACTTCTTGGAGGAAAAGAGGACAGTCCATTTTGTCATTCTGGTGCAGAAGAACACTGTAGCCCTTGTCATCTAAATAACATGCTTAAAATTTTCTAGGTGTGTGAGAAAACTCATTCACCAGACACAGCCATGCAGTGAAATCCTGGCCCTGAGAACTAAAATGCAGCAGATTGCAGTTAAGGATTTCCTGATGCCTCCTGGAAGACAGCCTTTTCAAAGCTAAGCAGAGGGGTCACTAGGTCGTTTGCCCTGGGAGCAGGTCACCCAATTAATCCCTATTTACAAGAGTAGCATAAGTGGCCTCTTAAGTAAAAGGTGCTCATTCAGATAAAATCTGGATGTTGTAAACATTGAGATTTACCTAGTCCTAGTTATTAACCTTCATCAAACCTAATTAAGCCCTGTGGGTAATGCATAAGCAGTCAGAGATTTTACATCCATGTCATATTTTCTAAAGGGAGTCTAAGTACAATGTTGCTTACTCCTTTTGCTCTGCTAAGTGGGAATTCTGTCATCCAGTGGTTTTTTACAAATAGTGGAGAACATCAGAAGCTACTCCATCTGGAGTAACCTACATTTCTGTGGTTCCCATGGAACATTAAGAGTCAACACTTACTTCAGGAGCCCTAATTACTGCTGCCATATAAGTCTGTTTACGTTAACTCTTCTCTGTAGTTCCTCCATCAGCACTAAATGTATGAACAAGTGTGAGAAGTTCCCTACTTTAGAGAGAGGAGTTATAAACCTAAATATTTTGTTCAGTGTCTCAGCAATCACAGCATATCTTTATATCAAGTTTATCTAGATATCCATTGTCAATGCACTGATGGATACTGAAGCTACTGACACGGTAGAGCCATGCATGGCCTAAACATCAATTCTGCAGCATTTTACACAGAGTTCAATTGTTTTATTGGAAAGATATCTATAAAGAGACATGACTCTTTAAGATTCACAACTGAGTCATGCATAACTGAGGTGAAGCTGACGTCAGAGGTTCATGTTCCAAAATTCTCACTGGAAAGCTCTGTTCCAAGGAAAATCTATAAGGGCTGTGGCTTGTCTGCCTGTACAAAAATAGGGAGACATTTTTAAAGTAAGTATTGTGCCATGTCACAAAAACTGTAGAAACTGTAAAATGACTGAGTATGTGGGTTTTTTATTGTAGCAGTTCCTGCCTAGATTTCTTCAATCCCTAGAGGTATTACAGGCCTTCAGTGTTTCATTTACAAGTCCCATGTTTGCAAGTGGCATGAGTGCAGTATTAAAACCTACAATGGTGATTTTCAAACTGTAGTCTTTTTTGTCTGTAGGAGGCCAAGTAGCCCAATAATATATCTTGCAAGAATACCTTAAAGCATGAAACTGCCACTGCTGGACTGCTGCGTCAGATAGAACCATCCTCAAGCCCAGCAGGCAGAAGTATCACCAGAAACTCAAGAAGACAAGAGAATGGAAAGTTCTGCTGCTGCAGAAAGGGTCACTGCATAGGGCTTACTATCCTCATCAAGAGAGTGGAGAAAAGATCAACCATTATTGCGGTATAAGGCTGCTTCTGATGGGATCTGCTAGCATTTCATGAGAAGGGATGAGTTTGAGAGGACTATAGGAGGGTAACAAGGTCTCCCTCTGCAGTTCATCTCTCCCTCTCCTGAGATTCTTATCTGCCCCATCACATCAGATATCCTATCTTCACCTGCTGCAAGGTGCAGCATGTAGTCCCTGAACAGCTGCTATACAACAGCTGCTATGACATGCCTCCCCAGCATTGCAAATGAGAGTCGTGGGTAAAGACCAAGAAAAAAAAGGCTTGTTGGGCTTTTTGCCTGATATATCCCCTTCACAGACCCCAATAGGAGGACAGATCAATGCAAAACAGAGGCAGTTCTTTCAGCAGGAGCACTAACCTCTTATTGCATAAGCAAGAGTCATTGTCCTACTTCAGCAGCCAGGACCAGTTTATCACTGTGTGGGTGTGAACAAAGCTGTGTATTCTACACCCTCTATGTAATTTCCCAGGAACTCTTAACAATGGACCATTTGTGGCAGCTGCCCAAGGCACACCTGACCCCTCAGGCTGTAAGCTGGGTGTTAAAGAAGCCTGTGAGACAGGAGCTATGATAACTCCCCTCCAGGGAGTCGCTAGTACCTCCACACCCAGACACTGAGGGGGCGTGTCTGCTAATAGGCCAGTAACAATTCCAAAAATTTCCCATGACTCAGAGAGTTAGATCACCCATTATGGAACTCCCCACCCTGGTGGAGGTACTGGGCATTCCCACCTGAACCTGAGGGTATATAATCTTGGGGTTTGGAGACTTCTGGGACCATTCATTGGATCCAGAGGAGGACCAGAACCTCAACAGGACTGCAGCCGTCATCTTCACCAACATGTTTTTCCCTTTCTTTTACTTTGGCCTCAGAGGAACCACGTGGGGCTCAGCACAGGGGCTAAGGAACAGCATTCTGCTTGTGCCCCAGGGTGCTGAGTTATATTTCTGGGGTTTGTGGGTTAAAACCAATTTCTCTTTTTATTTATTGTAATAATTTTATTAAATTGTGACTCTGACTGATAATCTCTTTTGTTTTGGGTTCACTTCTCCTGCCGGTTTACCTTTAAACCAGCACAGTCACTCTGTCACTTAAGGCCAGAAGGCAGAGCTGCTTCAAAAGCTCTCTGAGATGGCAAGAAAAACACACATTTTTACTGCAGATATCAGCCTTCCAGAGCCTCCTTCACCTGATGTTCAGCGTAACCTCATTTAGTGCTTTCCAAACAAAACAGGGAGCTTTGTTCACTGAGTAGGAATTAGAAATGTTTTCAAGAGCCCTGTCATCGCTATCATCTTTACTCACAGGTTCAGAGATGACTCAGTGCATCTGAAGATGCCACGTTAGGAGACCAAGCTGAGTGTGCCACTTGTGCCAGAGATGGGGCTGCTGTCAGGCTTACTAAACAGCCCTAGCAGTCATACAGTAGTGTTAGGTTTTGGGGTTATTTGACTTCCTTAATTGAAGGGAAAGGAGGGCTGTGTACTCCAGTTCTGTGGATAAAGTCATTACAAATCAACTTAACCAGATCTGGCTGTGAATCAGTGGTCAGAAATTGTGTGAGTATATAATTCAAATTATGTGAATGCATTGTGGGACTGTATTTGAATGATCATGCACTTTATTTTCAAAGATTGATATGTAACATCTCTGCAGTATCTTCAAGCTTCAGTGAGGGACATAAAAAAGCTACACCTTTTTCTTTGAGTACAATACTATTTCACTACTAAGATGATACTCCCTTAAAGAGGAGAAAATTAGTTTCTTTTAAATCCTAGTTGACCTTATTTTTTTATATTGATAGAGATACTTGTTATTTTAAATAGTTGTTAATAATCACATTTAAAAATATCTAGAAATCAAGTAAATTTTTAAACAAAATCATATTTTTTCCTGATTATATCTCAAAAGATAGTGCTGAGATAAAGACAGGAAAAAGCAGTGTGAACTGCTCCAGTGGAGCAGCAGAAGAAATCTCCTAGACAAGATTTGCTAATACCAGATTGAATGGCATGGTACGTTCCAAGTGTTTAAAAATAACAGTATGACATTACTGTAGCAATGGTGCAAAATCAAAGGACCGCTGTCCTGGTTCGTAGGTCAGGAGTCTGGCATACACTGCTATTTTAAGTGGTAGTAAAGTCTGCATGGTGACAGTATAGCCAAGAAAACCTTACTCAAAAATATGTTGTTCTGTTACACCAGTGACTGAAGAAAACTTTTAGTTGCAAGGCTGCCTGTATATTGCAGGCTGAATCTGTCCTACTTCTCATATATTTATTCGGGGAAAAAAAAAGCATACATAAATGTTCACAAACAACATGAACATGATAAAGTGTGCACAGGTACTCGAGTAAAATCCATTAGTCTGAGCAAGATAGCATGCCTGTGTCTAGTAATTATCTCTTGACTCTGGGGCCAAAGTGTGATGATAGTGGAATTGGCTGCCATAGTAATTATTCTATATTTGTCACTGCACTTGCAGCTTCCATGTTAACACCAGTGAAACTGAAAGGCTTACAAAAGCAGGAGCTGGTCAAGCATATCTGAATGAGAAGTCCATGCAGGTTTGTATTTTGTTCTTTTACATATATATCAAATCAGATTCTTCAAAAGTAAGGAAAACCATTACCCATTTTCAGAAGTCTTAACCTAAACCTTAAAAAGTCTTCTTTCCTTGGTTGTTAATAAAATGGACCAATTTCTCTCATTAAGAGACTTCTTGATCTGAATTTTGTGAAGAGTGTAAATTTTTTGTCAATATGTTACTATTAGTTAAATCTGGAAATGACAGAGTAACCCTCAGACTGGATCATTTTAAGTCTTCTAAGAGGATTAAAATATCTGATTTGGAGACACGACCATTAGATGGATGACTTTTCAGAGTGAAGTAAAGCTCAGCCCTGCTCTGATGTTTATCCTGAAATTTCTATGCTTATTAAAGTTTACTTTGAAGGTATGTTACTAGTGTTGATTCTGTATTTCAGTAATACTGAATGTGATTGCTTATACTTAAAGGAACTTTTACTTAATTCAGTAAGACATACGAAGCTATAAATAAGGATTGAGATTTTTTAGCTATGCCGCCATTGGCTTAGGTTTAGTGAGACATTTGAAAGCCTTACTGATGCTCTGCTTTAGGATTAGACTGGAAAAATAACTGGACTTTTTCATGTTCTAGATCAAAAATCCTAATTCCAAAAGGAAGAGTATTACTGTTGCTGTTCATATTGCATTGCTCCCTGGAGCTCAGACCTGACCCTCATGCCCAGCACAATGCAGAGCCTCAGCATGACGTCTTTCATCTAACAGCCCATTTTGTCTAGATAAGAGATGATGTATCTAGGTAGCATCTGTCATTTATATTTTCTCCTGTAGGGATGGCCATAATTTTGCCCAAACACTTTGATGATGTTACATTAATTACAAAAAAAACCCAAAAAACAGGTGTCAAGGACCTTGTATAACTCTTAAATGGTAGCAAGGTAAATTAGCTGTTGAACTTCCAGTGTTATTTCCACTTCAGCAATAAACCACAGCACATTGTCCTCCTGAACTGTCTGCTATATCCTTTTGTAGAGACATAGATTGTCAAAAAATAGCTTCATGTGGTTAATGCATCGTTCCAGATTTTGTGCTGAGACACAACCAAGGTAGGCCATTATACCTGTGCTATGTTGGTCTGCTGCTTTTTAAAATTTTTGTGTAAATAAAAGCAAGCAAGTAAAACCTAAATATGTGAGACAAGAGTGGACATCCTTAAACATCTGTGACTCAGCACTGAATTAGACTCTGATCTAAAACCAAGCATTGCTCCAGTAGTCTTAAAAACCTCTTTGATAAACTTCCATCAAACCAAGGTAAAAGTTTGTAGGCTCTAGCCCAGAGCACAACTTAAATTAAAAGTGTGTCGAAATTTATGATTAAAAAATAAATGAGCAGACACTCCTCTTGAATTAATTGGGCATGAATTATTACGTTCTTGGAAGTGACAGCTGAAGGAAAGTCTTCAGACTCTGCTGGGACCACAACGCCCTCCCCATGGTATTCATGAAGTTGAGTTCTATAAGGCAGGCATATCTGGGAGCTCACCTGTCCCTCCTTGCTCTATTTCTTTTCAGAACTTTCCAAGAGGAGATTCAATAAATGCTGAAGAATGAAGGGGAGAGTCCCTCCATCTCTGTCACTAACTTCCTGAATTACCATTGCTTCCTCCAGTGAGACCTGGCCATGTGTGATGGATGGCCAATGAAAAAGATCCTTGACTACTAAAAACCAGCAATTGATCACATTTTACTGATAGCCACAGTAAGAGTCTGTCCCACTCCAGTGCATGTCTGGTGATGTGTGTTGCAGAGTGAATGCATGTGAATCTCTGTAATTTATATATAGAGCTATGTTGGTAGAGCTTACTTTCTATAGGTATATTAATCCTACCCTCTCCAGCTTCTTATTGTTCATGTCATACACTAAACAGTTTGCTCATATGAATAAAAAGCATTGAGAGTAAATGAGTTATTGAAAGCTTTTGTCTTTTTACAATATCACTGTGTTCAACAGCCAGATGCATGTGATGCTCTGTTTTGTCCAACTCATCCCTGCTTATTCCCATAGAAAAATCAAGTCATCTCTTCTAATTTTGTAGTCTAAGCATCAACTTGATAAGGCCCACAACATGTCTAAGGTTATTAAAGTTGCACATTTTTTCTCTGATACAAAATAAAGAAGTTCGGTTCCAGTTAGTTAACATAAAAATGTAGATCAATATTAGAAGCAAGAAAATTACACCAATAAAAGAAATTGAAGTTAAAATACACATTCAATATCACCACCCTCAAATGCTCTCCACTGGACTGAAATTTATACTTTGAATCCAAGTATGGGGTTCATGTTTACTGTTTTCTTGTAAAAACAAACTAATTTTGAGAAAAATAAGCAGAACTCCACAATGGTTAATTGCATTTCCATACCACATGTGATTACAAAAAGAGTAATAGTGATAAGGTTTTTCTCTTGACATGACTACCTATTCCATCCCATGCTTTTCAATAATCATTTTTAAATAGTGAGACACTCTCAGGGTTTAATTTTCCCAAACTCATTCTATCTATGTGCAGAATAGAAGTAGCGATTAATTTTTCAAAAGGCTTTGTTAAAGCCTTCACAGTTGAAAAATTAGGCAGCAGGAATGATAACACAAAACATAATTGTTGCTATTGTCTTTATAATGCTTTCTCTTCTGAAGTATTGGGTTTCACCAGTTGATGTGCCTAATTACTACACAGAAATTGGCATCTGTTGAACTGAACATCTGATTTTTTACCTGAAAAATAAATATTGCTAGAATTGAAGTTTTTGACAATAATGATCCTGTTAGAATACAAATCTTTATACTTAGAAGTCATCACATTGATAGGAATTTTTTAATGTTTTTAGTTATTGTTTTTGTAACACTGAATAACTACAATTTAGTGCAACTGATCAATGGAATGTACTGAGGAAGAGGGCACGTCACCTCTTTCAGAAAGCAGGGATCAGATGTCATAGGCCACACTTGGGAATGGTACTGGCACGATGTTTCTCAGCCCTGAATTTTAATGCAAAACAAGAAATGGGAAAAATAGGAATCATGGCTGTAGCAAATCACTAAGCACCAGACACACAGACACCGAGTAGAAGACAATTCCCCAGATGCCCTTCCCATCCAATTTTCTGTGCCTTTGGCACTGTTTGTAACTACTTATACTGAATCTCATGACCTAAATGTACAAGAGGTACCTTTTCTTTTTAATAATCTAGTTATAGAAGGAGGTTGTGGTTTAAAACAGCACAACCCAGCGCCAGAAATAAGAAATTTTAGGAACTGATCTTGCCTCTTGGTAATGTCAATGATCTTAACGTCTTGGTCTTAAATCACTGAACATTATATCCATAAAAATACAAAATAATGAGAAGGAGGAACCCACGCAACATTGTATTACACAGCATTGCCAAGCTATATGGATTTAGTAGGCAGGTATAAATACTTGGAGCAGCACAGGACAGAGCAGGGAAAGCTACTTAAGAAAAGCTTCCTCAATTTCTCATTCAGCTTTCTGGTTGAAAGCAACTAAACAGATCCTATCTGGTTAACACAGGCCACAGTAATGAAGATATGGGCTAACAAGCAAAGTGCAATTCCAAGTTTTTCAAGTAGTTTATATTTAGTTTGCCAACCCAGAAAGCAACCGTTTACAGTATCTTGTTGCTACTATTTCCTGCAGTCCCTGAACCAGAGCTTACATGTGCACATCTACTTGCCTTGCAATTGCATCTCTATTTCCTATCCTTAGCCTTGACATGAAGTATGAAAGGTAAATTCCAAAAGAAAAACAGATCAGATGTCTTTGTGGTTTCCTAACCCTTTCTCCTCCCTCCTTATTATATTTAGGACCTCATTTAATAAATTCTTTGACATATCTGTAAGATCGTGCCTCAGGTTATGTTTGAGCCACTCATAGTATGTCCTTTACACTCAATGATATCCCATCTTTGGTAACAGTCTTTTGGAATAAGTACTACCCTGGGCACCCTATGGTAATCTGTGATCCTTTAGTATCACACTTGCAAGCATAGTTTATTCCTTTCTATGCTAACCCTGGTGACAGATGTCTGTTGTATCTCTCCCTTTAGTGTGCATAAAAGCAGCAACAGGTTTGACTTGCCCTTGAATCCTTTGAGTTTTACTTTGCTTTAATCAAAGGCTAAAAAACACATTTACACATTTTAGCAAGACAGCATGAGACTAAGCACCCAGGATAAACACAAGTGGAGGGTGTAGCCACTGTTAAGCAGTAACAAAGCAGTGTCTCTCCTAAAAATGAAGATAAGTTTGAAGAAAAATAAGGATAACAGACTCTTTTTTATGAAAAATGGGGGCATTCATAATGTTTCTCTAATCACAGAAAGTTAATGTGGGTACCTGAACCAACTAGATATTTTCATTCTGCTCCAGGTAATAATTTAGAAAAATTAAAACTGTCTCACATAAGTATGTGAAGATTACTAAAATGGAAGGCAACAGTGCAAAGATAGAAAGAGAAGTAAAATAAAATTATTATAAAATATACTCTCTATGCAAGATGTCAAGTCCTAGTCAGATTATAAAAGGGATTAAATAACTTCAAAGGAAAATTAATACATAAGGTTGATTCTTAATATCAGAACCTGGTCTGCCTGAGCACAAATGTTAGAATTTCTTTAGATATCAAAAACGTTAATTTCTTTCTGCCTGCTAACAGCAAAAATTGCCTTGCTGGGTGAAGGACAGATGCCCACCAAGTAATTTGCTGGTTTTTACCTATCTAAAACATCTGTGTGTCTTTATAAGACAGAAAAATATAAGGAAGGTAGATGCTGACATATGATAAACTGTCATCATTTGACTGGATATATTCAGTAATTCTCTTGTGGCTATTTATAGTCATGCTGGAATTTAGGAAGATTTACCAACCTGCTGATACTTCCTGCCCTGTGGAAAAAAAATAAAACCTCCTTACATGTCTCAAACGTTTTTATAGCAGTGAATAAAAATGCAGTAAGAACTCAACATTCAGAATTTTTACAGCATCTTTTTGTCTCTCCAATTATTTGATTTTTATATTTTAATCTCAGCCATTTTATGTTGCAGCAGATTTGTTTTTTCTGAACTAAATTGCAGTTAATCTTCCTCTTTGGCAGACTTTATTCATTTTAGGTAGTCTACAGAACTTAACTGACCCACGAAAAGAGTGCATTTTTAATTAAAATTGGTTTTGGGGCCCCAAACTAAGGAGGCAGTGCAGTGCTCAAGGACTCTAAACACTAAATAATGCAGCTAAAAGCTAGGTCTTTTAGTGGTGTTTTTGCTTTGAAAACAAAATAGGACCAGATTGGCCAACGCTTTTACTATTGAAGGAAATATTTTATCCTAAACTAATATATTTACAATTAAGTTAAGAACAAATAGATATTTTCCACAATTCATTAATTACACCAGTATTCAGTGAGAGTTATTTTTCTTCCATCAGACTTTCCCCAACCTCTAGAATTTTTTCAGAGGATCCTGACTCCACAGCAACTGAAATAACTATTCACCAGATCACTACAGGTTTTCTAGTGTCAGCCTTTAATGTGAGTCTCCTGTTTTTTGGGGGTTTTTTTGTTTGTTTGTTTGTTTGTTTGTTTGTTTGTTTTTAGTATCATCTAGATAAATGTTTTTAATCATAAGCATTGTAGTGACAGTTGTGTTCACAGTTGGGACAGGACAATGGGGACTGCTGGTCTGATCTCTAGGTTTAACGGAGTGTTAGTTGTTCACTTGCAATCCAGCATGAAGCAATGTGAGGTTTTACAGATATTTTGCACCAACAGAGTAATGGCAGGATTCAGGAATCACTAGTTATTTTCGGGGCTCTGAGAAGAACTATTCTATATTGGCCACAGTCTATTCCATCTGTCTTACTCCCTGTTTCTTTCCCACTTCTTGTTCCCATTCCTTTTCTTCCTTCAGGTTGCTTATCAGCATCCTCATTATATACAATCTCTTCAACCTCAATTCAGTTTTTTCTTCAGATCCTTCCAAGATCTGCCCCCACCATGTGTTGTTACACCTATACAGGTGCCATATTTCATTTTTAGCTTTGCCAGCACCTCACAGCAATAGCCCTCCCAAGCCTTGTGAGAAGTCCTGGCCTTTCCAGACTTTATCTTGCTGCCCAGTTCCAGACTAGGTGTTCTGCAGGATTTTATATCTAGTGTCTTCACATGAAAAAAAGGAATGGGATTTTTCAGCCCAGATTACTTTCTTTTATACTATAGGAAACTACTTCTTAAAACTGAACAATCCTCAGATAAAAATCAAATATTGTCTGTTCCAGATCTCTCTTAATTTCCAGACCAAACTTAACCAGATATAGCTTATGTTTTTACCAAAGCTGTGTATTCTACACCCTCTATGTAATTTCCCATGAACTCTTAACAATGGACCATTTGTGGCAGCTGCCCAGAGCTGCAAACTCATGCTGTAAGCTGGATGTTAAAAAAGCCTGTGAGATAGGAGCTATGATAACTCCCTTCCAGGGAGTCGCTAGCACCTTCACACCCAGCCTGAGGGGGTGTGTCTGCTAATAGGCTAGCAACAAGTCCAAAAATACCCCATGAGTTAGATCACCCATTATGGAATTCCCCACCCTGGAGGAGGTACTGGGCATTCCCACCTGAACCTGAGGGTATATAATCTTGGGGTTTGGAGACTTCTAGGATCACTCATTAGATCCAGAGGAGGACCAGAACCTCAACCAGACTGCAACCACTACTCTTGACCAGACTGCAACCATCATCTGCACAAAATGGTTTTTCCCTTCCTTTTACTTTGGACTCAGGGTGCTCTGCGCAGGAGCCAACAAACACCACTCTGTTTGTGCACCAAGGTGCTGGGTTATACTTCTGGGGTGTGTGGGTTAAAACCAATTTCTCTTTGTATCATTGCATTTATTGTAATATTTTGATTAAATTGTAATTCTGATTTATAATCTCTCTTATAATCTTATAATTTTGTGTTGGGTTCATTTCTCCTGCTGTTTTACCTTTAAAACAGCACACTTGGTCTTAGACATTAGAAACAGTACTTTCCTTTCTGTACTGGAGATGCTACATCTTAAGCTTTAAAATATATTTTAAAGGCTATGTATGTCAGACTGATGTCTCATATATTCATATAATAGACTTAGACTCCCTGTTGCTTTATCGTCATCAATTTTTAAGACTTGACAAGTTCCAAATTTATTGATGAAATTTGTGTTATTCATCCCTAGACCCACTTCCAGTTGCTGTACTGAACCCTATTTGTGCCACTTCAGTTGTCAGTGATATTTTGAAGAGTGCCCTTAATGATATCCTAATTCTTCTTCAATATTGTCAGCGCCTCACAACTGCTTGTTATCACATTTAGCACACTGCCATTTTTGGTGTCAAGGTCATTAATAAAAATATTTAATGAGTTCTGTCTCAAGACTAGTATTTGAGGAGTAATCACTCTACAGATAAATAGATGCTCTTTCAGCACATTCTAGAGCTACCTCTCTATTTTTTTTCCTTACTAATCTTATAATACTTCTATAAAAATTGCATTATCTACAGTTTAACTAATAGTTACCTATATGACATCAGACTGAAGAAAAGCCAGACAAAGAAAGTGCAGTATCTCTAATCTGTAAAATCAATTCCCTAACAAAGAAAGGTGTGAAGTCAGTATAGTGTGAGACATCTTCACCAGAATCAAGCAATATTTTATCACATTTTCACTTACTTTATACTTTTAGTTATTCTCCCCACAAATATTTCTGCAAAGACATAGCATGCCTAGGAGGCCAAACACATGGAACCTGTTATAATGCCCATCCCTCCACAACACACTTATTTCAATTATTTTATTGTGCTTGTTGTCATTTTGTCATACAGTTCAAACTCACAACATAAAAGCTCTGTTCAAACTCCTTGCTATGAATCTTTCAAATTTGTGTGTCAGTTCTTTGTATATTGTATGATACATGGTGTATCCAATCACAGTGGCTCAAGTGCCCTGCGTTCTCTGTGTGCTGTTTCCAGTTCAAATAAGCTTATTTCTAGTTCGGAACTTTCACCTCCTTTACAATTCCTGCCTTTGACTCTGTACTAAACATCACGCCCTCCTTATTGAGGCTGGTATCTATTAGCTAGCTCTGTAGATGCTCGAAATCAACAATCACTGATTCACCTGCAATAGTAAATATTCAGCACATCTGCAAACCAGACTGCAGTTGTATCTGAAAAAGGGAGTGACCTCCAGTTGGCAATAATTTTCATACAGGAGGAGAGAGAATCCTACTTCCAAAGGCAGAGAATTCAATCGCTTAGTTGCTCCTCAACCCATAATTTTTCACCCAAGGCTTGGTCTCTGCCCAGATGGCCCTGTTCTCTCTTGCTAGCCCTGCCTATTCCCTTATGTGAAATGGCTCCAGAGCTTCAAACAAGTTAGCTACAGACAGTCCAGCACTAATTTTCTGTGCAAAGGAATGACTTGCAGGGATGTTGCAGTGCAAATGGCAGTCAGGCTAGCAGTAATGCACCTGGGAAGGATCTGGCTTTCAGCTCTGGCTCTTAGGCTGGCTCTCTAGCTGACACTTAACAAAAACCAGATGTAACTGAGGACAAGATCATGATTTCATAAAGTGAGTGTAAGGCACTGTGATGCATCTTCCAGCTGAAGACAGGATTTGAGGACTCCAATGCTAACCTTTTAATTTGGGGCCAGAAACAAACCGGCCCTGCTTACCTGCTGATTAGTAGTCTAGCACATTGTTATAGTTTCAAAATATTTAATGGAATTTTTTTCCTGTCCCTTACCAACACAGTGGTTTGGGAGTTGAAGGCCAGGATGAGATGGCTTGTTGAAGCCCAGTCTCCCATTACTCGCTCCCAGAAGCATCTAACTGTCTAAAGCCTAAACAAAGGGATAGCTAATAGTGTTGCTATGTTATGACTGGGGAGAGGACTGTGGAGAGAGAGGTTTTTCTGGTGATTGCCACACTTTTTTCCTCCATCTGTGTGGGTGTTGCCACTTTCTGGGCTGGTGGAAGCACTGGGAGGGGGTTCCTGGCTCACCCCTGACTCTGCACACCCCACCCTGTGCTGTTCTTCTCAGAGAACAATCACCGCTGCCTAGTTTCACTACAGGGGCCAACGCCATCTGCAGAGGAGTTGCAAGTTCCCACAACGCTTTTGGACAAAGGATGGTGAGAGGGTCCTTACACTGCCCACAGGAAAGGTTTCAGCCCACCCCTGTGGCTGCCATTCCCATGTGAGCTTCAGAGCCAGCGCCTCTTCCTGTCGCTGTCTTTGCCTCACTGGAGCCCATGAGTGACTCATCGTGGCCACTGCCTCCTGAGTTGCAGCATCATCTCCAGTTCTCTGTAAATATAAGTGCCCCAAAGGGGCAGAGATAGGACTTGATTTGTTTGCAAGTTTTTGTTATGTTGTTGCTGTTTGTTCTGTTCTGGTTTTGGTTATATATATATATATTTGTAGTAAAGAACTTTTATCCTTTTATCAGCATTTTCTGATTAAGGTCTCTTAATTTCAAAGCTTGTGCTGGCTTTTGAGGAGAGGCCCCTTCCTAGTCCTGAAGGATTCCTCACTTTCCTTGATAGATATCTTTGTTTCTTTGAAACTGGGACACATCTGCTGGCTCTCCAACCGAGGGTACAGGGATGGGGTATGCCACAAGTCTGCTGCACTTACAAGGAGTTGGCATTGGCCATGTTCAAAATAAGGTTTCTTCTGAAGAATCTCAAGCCACCACCCTGCACAGCCAACACACACACCTCTGGAATCCTTTAAAACTGCAAATAGTGCCAAAATAGTGGAGAAATCTTTGCCACTGTGAAGCAGTACAACAGGCTCTGACTATAAATGGTTTGTTCAAAGTCAAGTAGGAAACCTGCTGGCATGAAAAGGAAGGCAACTCAGTTTTTCCAAATTTCAGAGATAATTTCAGCCATATTTGTTCACACTTTAAAAGAAAAATTAAATCTTTACAGTAAAAGATGGATGAACTATTCATAGCAAATAATGTACCCATCAAACAGAGACTTTTAGTCACTTGATGTATTATCAATGAATAGACTGATTTTTATGAATATGCTCATTAGCTTTAATTGTTTAACAAATGATTTATCTGGAAAAGTTTCATCCCCAGTTGTCTCTGATCTACTTGCTCTTTGATTATTCACTAGATGTGGCAAATGGTTACTTTGCTCCCTCATAGAATAAGTAAAATATTAGCAGTACCTCTGAGCACTTACAGCATGAATATTCATTTGTGAATGCATATGTTATATGGCTTGTCATTAAAGGCATCCATTATCCCCCTATAAAGAGTAGTCTGACTCTTTTTTAAAATAAATGTAATTTATTGTGGCATCTATTCATTAGCAAGGTTACTTTAAAATGCAACTAAGTAATTACCTTTAAATGTTAATTCATCCCTTGGTGCAAATACTTTTTCTTTTAAATACAAAATTTAAATGCCGCTATAAACATATAAGTGGGCTTCTTAACTCTTGAGCTGCCAAATGTGAATTTTAGCATGGGTTATTTTCAGAGAATCAGCATGTCTACATCAAAACCCATTGTATGATAATAATTTGGAGTCACATATATTATGTTTCCTGAAAGAATTTACACTGTAGGAGACTGAGAAAAGTGGTATCCAAATTAAAAAACAGAGACAAGGAGAAATATGTGACACTCACAGGAAAAACTAAATTACCCAGGGAAAAAAAGTTGCCATAAACAAAACAAGTGTAAGTGCTGTGAAACAGTTAAAAACTTGACAGCATGTAGCAAGAAATGACTCAAGAGAGGAGGACATTGAAGTTGGAAACTCTGCTTGTAATTCAGGCATATTAAAGGAAACTTCAGATCTGTGTAAAAGGTTGGCAGTAATTTGTTTGCTTACACTGGAAAATATTACACTTTGTTTTGAAATTATTTTTTCTTTATCCAGAAATACCACTCTGAGTGCCACTTCTCTGCTGTTGCAATTGCTTCTCACATGTAAAATCAATATCTGCTAAAGATGGCATACCAAGTCAGGTAGTGACAAATAATGGATCACAATATGATTTGTTAAAAGTTTTTCTGTTGTTCTGATAAAGGATATGGTTATAAATGCTCCAGTGCCTGGGGTACCCACAGTGAATTGCCCTTATAAAAGCTGTGCTAATTTTTTTTAAAAACAGAACTTCAAAAGCCATGGAAAGAAATTCAGATCCCTGCTTGGTGCCACAGAGTTTCACTGAATGGTTATAATTATTCCATAAAATGCTTTCATACAGTTCAGTAGCAAGTTGACAGTGTCTTATGTTGTCATTATTGCTAATGAGAGTGCAGACTTTTTTATTAAGTATGAGAAGTGAAGCAGCTTATGTGATGATAGCTAAAGTAAGTTAAAGCTCCTCCATCCATAAGAGAGCAAATAGAAAAAGCACAGTAAAACATGGCTACAGAAGGCAAATGTCTCCTTGGAAGATGTTACCTGCTCACTTACTGCAACAACTGCTGAGTAGAGGCAGATCAGCAGGAGAAATAGGAGGCCTTCTAAGACAAGTCTCCAAAGAAACAAAGAATTAAAGATGCACTCTAAACTTACAAATAGTAAATCAGAATGGATCAAAAAGGACCCATTGGATCAGACATCATATTGGAATGTACTGTGTAAAACTGGCCAGAAACTAAAACCTGGGACCTATTGTTGATGAACACAAGACTGGAGAGACTGACTCAAACTGTTATAAGTATTGTGTATCTTCAGTCAGGTAGATGAAAATATTTGATAAAGCAGACATTTAGAGCTGGGGCTTGGCATCCATGGAGAATCCTACTAGAAGTCTGACTCTTGCTTTTTGCTTTCTAGCTTTATCTCTAAGATTATGAAACTACCTTGTCTGTGAGCTTCCACAGAAAACATTCAGTATCTACCACTGAAGAACTACACTTGGTACCTGGAAACAGAAAAACAGGAGAAAGAATAGTGGGACAACAGTGGGACAACTAAAGAATTCAAAGTGTTTAGAGAACTTTTAACCACAGGAGTAAAAAGGGAAAGGTTCAAACAAGAATTTGGCATCTTCGTGAAGGCAGGCAGAGCCACAGCAAAGGATGATAACTTGCTTTAATATGCAAAATGAAAAATAGAGCAGACACAGCAGGAAAACTGCTTTTGGATAGAGTTGCTATATTAGTGAGAAGCAAAATAATTTTTCAAAAGTCTGTAAAAAAGAATAAAATGGGATGGTATGCGCAGAAATGTATACATTTTCAGGAAAGAAAAGTATTCGGGAACAATCAAGATCATTATAATAGCATTGCTAAGGACTTGTAGTGGAAAAATTTGGTCCAGCAACTTGAATAGTACCTTGAATATAAATGGAGCATGTGTTAATTTTAAATTGGGTGGCAGACATCAGGCCCAGTTGCACATCAAAATTACAATTAAAAACTGAAAAGAAAACCTAGTCATGTGGAACTCAGGTGATAAATCTAACATTTTACATCAGAAAGCCTACTTCTAGTGTGAATATTTGTGAATTGGTTATTAAGAGAAGTAAAATCCTGAAAGATTATGTAAATTGGCTCTAGTTTTCTTTCCCATGCTCCACTGTATGTAACTGAATTTGAGTCTGTTACTAATATCTTGAAAATTGTTCTGCTTATGATGGTTAGGGTACAAAATAAACAAAGCTATTTGAATGTCTCACTTTAAATTATTCCTTTCTGGTTGTTCTGCCCTAATATAGATGTTTGAAATTTCAAAAATTTAACTGAAGCTATTCTGACTATGCCCATCTTTTAATGGATATATTATTCATACAACACAGACTGAAGACAAATTACCTCAATAAATTGTGTTATTTCATGCAACAGTGGATATAACGTTGTTGTTCTCATTGTGTTGGCATCATTGGGAAGATATTTGATTGTTGTAATGTCATAGAGGTTTTTAATTTTTATTCGGTTTAGCCCCATGCAGTTTATCACTTTTGGCTGATGTTTTGAATTTTATTCCCCTTTCCACCAGAAATCCCATTTAAAAATCATAATCATATGACTTCCTTTATGGTGAATGAGTTGTACTTTGTAAAAATCTCTAATAGAATTCAATTGAATTCATTGGAGTTTTCAGCAGGTCATTCTATCTTGGTAAAAGAATAGACAAAATCTCCCTCTCTTAACAAGTGGTGAAAACATAGTTATTATATTATGATACTTACAAATAGAAGATTTTCTTAGATTTCCACTTGAAATATTGCACCATCAGTTACTGGCTTAAAAAATTTTAAGGCATGAAGTAGTTTCTAAAGGTACAGGAGCCTGCAGGAAAACCCAAATTCTAGTGTGTGTCTTTCAGGTTTAAGAAAAATCTCATCTGAAGCCTGATTATTAAATGATTGATTTTGTCCAAAATGGTGATGAGGTAGAAGAACTGCATGAATAAAATTGGGAATTTTCTTTATTTTGCCTAAATATAATCATAAATATTGTTTCTCTAACCAGCGTGTTGAGTGTCTATTCACTGATACTGTTAGCCTATGTGGGTACAGTTGAATGAACAGGATTCAAAAAGGAATAATATTTCAAGATTTGAAAGTGCTGAGTCAACTTGTACTACCTTCTCCATGTGTCAGCATAGCAGCAAAATGGATGGCGACACCCTCTCCCTAAAATAATTTGTCATCTTTCTTGTGAGTTTCCAAATATATGACAAAAGGGAGTGAGAAAAAAGAGACAAATATAGATGCTGATAATTATAGGAAAAGCCTTCTGGCACATCCAGAAATAGAATGCAAACTTCTGACTCATAGGTCTGCATCCTGGCCGCTGCACCGCACTGCTTTTCCTGGAGACTTATTTTTATGGAGTAAATGCATATTTCATAAATATTGAAAGCAAAATAAATTGTAAAATTGTCACAAATTTTTTTCTTCTAAGTACTGCTAAGATTTTACTGTGTTTATACACATTTTAAAATAATGCCTCACAAGAAAGCCCCCAGACTGCAAGATGTTACATCATTTCATTACTATATGTCTAATATTTTATAGATCATCAATGCTAATTTATCTGAGCTGGGCTATGAAAATCTTTCAAGCATAAGTAATTGGAATTGCAAGGATCTTTATTTTATGAGGAAATACAAAAATGCCAAATGATTAAGGTGTTTTTATGAACGGGGAGAGTATGCTATTGTGAATGAAATTAGTTTTAGTGTAACATTTTGTCAACACAGAGGAAAGCTGTGTGTGTCTCTGATCTTCATTATCCACTCTCTCTGACTTCATTGCATTTAGGAAAACATCTTGTAAACAGTTTGAAGGAGATTTTAAGAAAAAATCCTAAACATAAAATATTCTGGTCTCTAAGAAACCCATTTCTTAAATGTGTGTTCCATGTAGTGTTTAGTGTCTTAAACATGTGCTACTTTTTCTCAGTTCACTGCGTTAAAGAAGCTCATTTGGCTCATTTGGCATACAAGTATCCCCCTGTTTCTTGGATACATAAATTATAAGGAGAGATTCCAGAACCTTAAGGCATCCTGTGAGAAAGATGGAGAGGGACTTACAAGGGTATATAGTGACAGAACAAGGGGGAATGGCTTCACACTGAAAGAGAGTAGATTTAGGTTAGATATTAAGAAAAAAATTCATTGCTATGAGAATGATGAGGCACTGGAACAGGTTGCCCAGAGAAGTCATGGATGCTCCATTCCTGAAGTGTTCAAGGCCAGGCTGGATAGAGCTCTGAGCAACCTTGTCTAGTGAAAGGTGTCCCTTCCCCTGGTGGGGATGTTACAAATAGATAATCTTTAATGTTTCTTCCAACCTAGGCCATTGTAAAATTTCCTGATTCTATAATACATGTTTGGGAAGCACAAGATATACAGATCTAGAGTCCCACTGTTATGAGGACTTGCAGAAATAATATACATATATAAAAACATTCTTTATATGTTATGACTTTTGGGTGGGGGAAAATCAGCACTGTCATATTTTAGTGTATTTTAAACTATGGGAAAGGAAAGGGTTTGGGGTTTGTGGAATGTTGTCTTCCCTTCTGCGTGCTAAGGCAACCAAGCAGTCACGATGATGTCCTTGGCATACACGGAACTATCTTCAGGAGACTAGCCTAGCTACCGCCAGTGGGGGTACCTGGGCAACAAAAGGGGACAGAAAAAAATCAGCTCCTATGTAGTTCAAAATCTAAATGTTTAGTTCAAAATCTAAATGTTGAGAATATAATGAATCAAAATACCAGAAGAAATTAAGATTCCTCATATGCTGATATAAGGGCAATGGGTGTGTGATATTCAGACTGCTTCCTTATGAGCATACATTTCATTTATTCACTAAAGCAGGAAGAGGGCATGTTAAATCAAATTTTTAAAAGCTTGATATATTCTAATATATTCCTTCTAAGGAATGAGACAGCAAAAGAAACAGAGGAAGAATGTTCTTGCTCATTCACCACTCCCAAGTCATTGAGTACTTGAGACCAAGAGGTCTTCAGTCATCATGAACAACCATTCCAACTGAAAAATCACAACAGGGATAAAGCAGGCATGTTCTTCCTTCCATCAAATCTGAGTGCAGAGTGAGCATCAAAAGTAATCTTTAATAACATCCAGGGAGGGAAATTATTATGGTGGGTCCTTTCTCTCCAGGTGATGGATATTTCAGCAAAAACTAGACTTCTGCCCCTGGAACTTGTAAAACTATAGATGAATATTTCCTGACCTGTGTGTTTGACCTGAGGGCATTGTGTACCACAGAAAGGGCTTAATTATCAGGTTCATGATGCTTATTCAGTGGAAGTGATGGATTCTTATTTACACTTCTTATTAGAAAACAGAATCAAATATATAACTGTGTAACTTAGTGCTTCAATAGGGGCAACGTAGAAATTATGAAAATAATTATGAATCAAATCAGCCAAGAAAAAAATAAACAGAAGTATCTGAGAGATGACTGGAACTGTTTCACATTATATTCAAAGTCCACAATTGAAAAAAGTGGATAAATATCCACACTGCTTAAAAAACAATAACACGGAAAAGCAGGTACAACAGTATAGTCAATCCATATAGGTATGCATATGTATTTTAAAAATGGAACAGGGGGAATATATCCACAACTGCTCAAAGTGTTCTGACTGCAGTTCATTATCTTAAAATGTGTATAAACATGGGGTAAACTCTCAGCATAGTGCTCATAATAAGCTTTTGATGAGAATACTGTTCATTCTTCTGTTTAATATTTATGAAATAAGCATTTACTTAGTGAAAGTAAGCCTTTAAGTGAAGCAGTGTGGTTCTGTGACCAGAATGAAATGAATATAAATAATATAAGTTGGGAACTAAGAGCTGTTGAAAACGTACAAAAGAGGAAACATGATGAAAAATTTCTAGTCAGCAAAGGTAAAAACAATGCAAATGAGACTTTTAAGTAAACTGGGAACAAAAGAAATCCTGAAAACAGTGTAGGTCCATTGCTTTGCAGATAGAAATTCTGGTCTCTGTCTTGACTAAACTCAGAATTACACTGTGAAAACACTGCAGTCTCAGTCCAAGGGGAGGTAATAGACTTATCCCACTGTCCTAGTTCAGCAGGAGGGACCAGTTAACACTGTGTGGAGGTGATCAAAGCTGTGTATTCTATCCCCTCTATTCATTCCCCAAGGACAATGGACCATTCGCAGCAGCTGCCCAGGGAGTCATTAGCACCTTCACACCCAGCCTGGGGGGGCGGAGCTGCTAATAGGCCATCAACAGTTCAACAATACCCCATGACTCCCAGAGTCAATCACCCATTGTGTGAGTCCCCGCCCTGGGGGAGGGACTGGGTGCTCCCTGATGGTATATAAGTGGTGGGTGAGAAGACCTCAGGAACCTCTAGTTGGATCCAGAGGAGCAGCAGGACCTCAACAGGAGGAGATCACTGCTCTTGACCAGACTATGACTGCCACTCTTGACCAGACTACAGCCCTTGCCTGCACCAACAGGTTTTTCACTTCCTTTTGCTATGGACTTGGGAGAACCACGCAGGTCTCGGCACAAGGGCAAACAAACCGCTTTGGGTTTGTGCCCCAGGACACTGGGTTATACTGCTGGGTTTTGTAAGTTGAAAGAAATTTCCCTTGTGTGTCAGTGTATTTATTGTAATATTATTATTAAATTTTAGCTCTGACTTATAATCTCTCTTGTGGTGAGTTCATTTCCGCTGCTGGTTCGCCTTTAAACAAGCACACCCACATAATTCAGGAAAGAAAAAGTGATCTATCAGAAATGTGCTTTTCCAGCAGTGGGATGGTGCAGCAAAGTCTTGTGGCGATGATGGCACTGCAAGAATTCCCATGCTACCAATACTCTGGTCACTGCTGCTTCACTGGTTCCTGAAGTGAGGTGTTCTAAATGAGCACATTCACGTAACCTGTATTTTTATTGTCTTGATATTCCTACTGGGAGCTAAGTCTACCTTTTGCTTGTTTTCTCCGAAGACTCTCTGGAAGGCTGTGTGGAGATGACCTCTGTAAGATCTTGCATTCCCACCTCACCTATTGCATGCTGCTGAGACAGTTGTAGAAGAGCCTTGATAACTTTCCAGCAAAATGATGGAGAGCTAGAAACCTAGAAGCTCAAAGATAATCAACCTGCAAACTGCTAAGCACCTGGCTCCTTTGCAATTCAATCTCTCATGGGAATCTGAAAGGTTACTAAGGAGCTAGCAGCAGCATGGGCCACAGTGTCTTCAGTTATGGGTTAGGGAGTCACATGAATTGCCCCATAGTCATGATTCTTGACCCTTCCTTTTCCAAAAGGATATTTTGATTCTTGACCCTTCCTTTTCCAAAAGGATTTTTTGATCTGTCAGGGCTTGACTGCATACTCTAAAAGTGAATGTATTGCAAATCCCATGCAAAAAAATGGTCTACGCAGGTCCTGACCTCAGCTACAGGAAGATGTAGCCAAGGAGACTGTTATATTAATGGAGATGACTTAAGCTCTAGCTTCTGCATTGAGGAGGAAGTGGGGAAAAAAAGTCCCAGCACAGGGCACAGAGAAGTTTTAGGTAGTGTGAGACAGAGGAAAACACATATCATGAGAACTGCTTTGTTGGAGATGGGGAAAATATAGTGGGAATGGTTTTGCTAGTCCCACAGACACAGGCATCTATCAATGCTAATGCATGCATCCAGTGTCACTATGGTCAAAACAATTATTTCGTCAGGTTGGGGTTTGCAGGTCACCCATTGGATCATCAATCAGTATGGCAGCATTGCCTGTGAAGGTATAGCAATGTGTTTATAGCATAGCAGGAGAAAAGAGAGGTCACAGAGCTTTCTGTAACTGGAGGAAGGCACTACCTGGAATTTCTGGACAGAGGCTTGGGAGCAGGTCTCAAGAGTCTGTTATCACACTGTACCTACCAACATGTCCTTCAGACATACCCCCAGTCTCACAATAACAGGATTTAGAGATCTGTTTTCCATTTGGATGGATGATACACATATATAAATGGAAGGCAGTTAAATGCCTCTCTGACATCGGATCCCGTCAGATCTCGGAAGCTAAGCAGGGTCAGCCCCGGATTAGTACTTGGATGGAGTCCTCCTGGGAAATGCCGGGTGCTGTAGGTTCTAGTCCTGAGGACTTCACTGTCATTGTCCAAGCTCGCTCGGCCGTGGCAGATGAACCTCAGGACTGAAACGGTGGGGCCAGTTCTGCGCACGCTGAGCCTCACCTAAAATCCACTGCGCAGGCTGAAAGGGCACACCCACGTGGGGAGAGCCCTCCCCAAATCTTTGTTCGTGAAGCTGAGCCACACACACAGGACTACTGTGTCCAGAGCAGTTTCATAGATACAAAAGAAAACAATTAAATAGAAGCCAGTTATTATTTTATGTCTTTTCTGGTCCACAAAGAGGATGGGGCTTTTAAAAATTACTTTTATGTAAGCTGTCTGTTCCTTCTCCCATCCCATGGTTTTATTACTTCAGTCAGTGCACTTACACCCATCTGTAGGTCACATTTCATACATTTTGGAATGCTCAGCATCTTTCCAAGTCTAATCCTTCCCGTTCTCAGGACTTCTACTGACCACACAAAGTTGATGGTAACACCACTGTGAGTCCCATGCCAGAGATTAAGTTTTCAGCTCAGTTCCCACAATATGCCAGACTAAAACCTGCAGTATAGTCTTCCATAAAAGGTACCATCCGAGCTTTACTGTGGCATACTTAATTCTCTTAAAGCCCAGGGCATTTTAGCAATGTTGAACTGGAAATTCAATGCAGTTTTACATTGCACTGAAGGTCATGTCTGAAGGGGTTTTTTATGTTAAGCAGTCACAGACCTGTGTTTCCAAAAGTGATGTTATTTTTGAAGTTTCAGTTTTACAGGTGCTTAATCAAAAAGGGTTTAAAGAATTAATTTTCTCTGAAACTACTGAGGATTTGCCTTAGGAATGAACTCTTACAAAAGAAAGAAAATTTTAGGATTTTTTTAAAAAAAGAGTTCAAGAGGCAAATGGCAGGAGGAATGGGGAGTGAAAACTTTGGGACACTCTCTTTGCTTTTCCTACAGTAATTTATTTCCCAAATTTTTAAAACAAATAGATTTTTTGAGAATGCATCAAATCTCATTTCCATTCTGCATCTCTCTTGGAGTATGGTTTGAACCAATATTTCAGACATATGTATTTTAAACTATTTACTTTAAATTGTGATTTGCATACTGCCGATTATTCAAATGTAATTGTAATTATGGTGGTTGGGAGTGACAAAGACCAGGAGACCATCTATCAAACTAATTTATCTCCCTATCTATGTCAGTATCAATCCACTCACTGTTCTTCTTTTACAGTATCAGAGATAATATGGTATTTACAGTGTTAGGTGTTTGCCAGATGTATGTTAATTAAGGGAGAGTAGATATAAATGTGTCTTTGGTTCATTTCTTCATTCAGCTATCTTGAGAAATACTCAAAAGTAATTTCCATTAACTGCTGTGCTATTTACTGGTGAGGACAGCAATGGCCATTAGTGACTCCCTGCTGCTGAAAGCATCCCTTCATTTCTTCATCGTAATTCTTAGGGAAGATTTGCTCTAAAACAGGAAAAGAACGTTAAAGGGAACTCTGTGTGTCATTGTTCGAAACATGCTGCCGTGTTGCAAATGCCAGCACAGACTGATACCTACTTTTCAGCTTAAGATGTGAGTTTTAACAGCTGAAGCAAAATCTATATGTGAGCAAAGGAAACAGGTTTTTAATAGAAACTTCAGGAAAAGGGGAAAAGAGCAGTCAAGGGTCCAGCTAATCTGGTATTCTCATGAAAATCTAGGCCTGGACTTTCAACCAAGAATCTTAATTTTCAACCAGGAATGAGTCTGGATCTTAAACCAGGAAAAGTTTCTGGAAGATTTCTTTTAAACCTTTCCTGTTTTCTTCTTTGTGCCAATATAATGCGCAGAACTTCTGGAATGGCAAAGGGGTGGCACCACCACCAGTTAAACACAGGGAAACAACTGACTGCTTTCTCATGCCCTGTGCCATTCTCTGCTGTAATTTCCCTAGGACTGAATTTATTTAATGAATCATTTTAGGACAGGTGGACCCTGCTTGGTGGGCCTTCCTGGGTCATATTTTCACATAAATGGACCACTCTTGAACAATTTCTCTATTCTAGGGGACAAAAATAGACTTTAGCAGCAGATGAGTACTGCACATGCACATGTCCCATCCAGCCATTCCACAACAGTATATTTGATGCACAACCAGAATACTTATTGTGGAAGTTGGGAGAAAAGTCACTTGGCATTATTTTTATAGTTCTCATATTTTTCTTTCACTGTACCTCAAGGTTGTAGCAGAACAGAGTCTTGTTCCTCATCAATATTATGATAGAAAAATGCAATAAGCATTTGCTGGGTTTGGGTTGGGATTTTTTGGTTTTTTTTTTTGTTGTTGTTGTTGTTGGTTGTTGGTTGGTTTGTTTGTTTGTTTTTTAATTTTCTATAGTATTTTTTACTTTCTCCACAGCCTTCTGACTGTTCAGGAATGTGACAAATCTTATCTTGCTGGGAAGTAACTAGTGGGTGCTTTCTTTGTGGGAGTTCTTCCCTACTTGAAACATACTATGTGAATACACATGAGGTAGCAGTTTTCAGATATCATAATTAATGGTCCCCAAACCATCAATAAATCAAACCATGGAAATAGAGGTTATGATAAAAAAGCAATAAAAGCCATTTCCATGAATCACTGCACTTTTGGCAATTTCATGTGCTCAGTCACTAGTGAGAGCTGTCTCTTTTAGGCAAACTGTTTTGCAAAGCTACCAAACCTTTCCCTCCATGCAAAATTCCCTGTTAGTCTTTTAAAAGACTCTTCTCTCCAAAAGAGCTTATGAAATATCCCTATAAATATACAGGCACCTAAAACTTACCCATAAATTGGTGCTAACATGCACATCAAAGTTTTTCTACAGAACAATACAATGCCAGAAGCACTTTTCTTTTTCATAAAAATTTAATGAAGCTTAAAAGAGCAGTTCCTAACATCTTTACTTAGAGATACAGAACCTTGTAGGTTTTTTAATAAATATGCTCACTGATTTCTTTAATTACATGCCATAAAGTGTATAGGTTTATATGCACATCAAATGAATAAAGTGAAGTTATCTAGACAAATGATGTTCTAGCACATGGGCAAGATCTATTAAAATGGGAATAAATACTCCATGAACTCTGACTGCCCTGAGAGAAGCACTGAGATTTATGACTTACAAGTGAGCTGTCCTCTCCATGAAGAAACTGCCTCTCATTCCAAAAAGCATCTACTCTCTTCAGGATCTTTTTTTCTTTCCAACTTGGGGAAATTTTCATAATTTTTCAGCATTTTAGATTAGGGAGTACTGGTCAGGTATGGGTTACAGATAACAAAAAATAGAGGAAAATCCCATTTTACACCCACACGATTGTGGCCAATGGGGAGGCTTGAGGTTTGCAATATTAAAGGAAATGTACAGTCTTTGCAAGTATAGAGACTTAGTTATTTTCTTTCTTTGAGGAATGATAATGCAATAAATCATAGACCTATGAAGTTTTATCAAATATTTATCATAAAGATTTACCATTCTTATTAGTTTCACCTCTGCCAACAGTGGAGCTTTCACAAAATGGAATGTGATTGCTATTTTCCACTTCTCAGCCTTTGACTAGAATGCATTAAGACAATACAGTGATTTATTTTTCCAAATGTGTTTTTCTTTCTTTGAGCATAATTTTCTTCCTGGCTTTGTTTAATTTTACACCTGACTGAGGTGCATAAACTGAAGGAGCTGAGGCAAGTTTGGGAAAATACATATGTGGGTTAAAAAATGCTTGAATCATTATTTTGAAAAAAAACCCAACCAAACCAAAACCAGTTCCAGTCATAACATAATTATCTGGAGTCTGAATACAACTTGCTTTAAAAATTCCATGATGCATAGCAATGGTACATCAGTGGTGTAAGAAGCACTTTTTCTAGATTAGATCAAGTGATGGATGGAGATGTGTGCTCCATTTCTAATTCGACTTCAAGCTTTCTCACTGTCAAGACCCAAGAAAGGCCACCTTAAGCTGATTACCCAGAACTGTGTCCAGATGGCTTTTGAACATCTCAAAGGCTGGAGACTCCACAGCTTCTCTGTTGAACACTGTTCTAGTCCTCAACTATGTTGACCTGAAAAAAAAAGGGTTTCCTGATGTTTAGGAGGATTTTCATGTGTTTCAATTAATGCCCATAGCCTTACATCCTGGAACAAGGCCAGGAGACCTTGGGGACAGTGAAACCTCACCCTCCATTCAACAGTGAAAATCCAGATGAGGAAAAAAGCATTAAAAATGCCTTGAGTTGCGATTATACTAAACATGAAGTGAGAGCAGTTCTTTAGAACTGGAGTTTGGATTGCCTTTATGATGCAGATAGTTTGTTATTTCAGGTCAATATCCTACTTATGTAGTGCTCTGTGTGATGGCAGACCCACTTCCTGTCTGGATCTGTCCAGTCTTCCTCCAGCAACCCAACAAGACTTCAGGTCTTTTCAACGCAGCAGTGCAAGTTTGCTAGGCACTTCAGGCATTTTCTAAATGAAATCAGCACTAAATTATTAACTAAACCCATTCTTGATGTTAATGTCCTAAAATACAGTCCCAGGACTTGCAAATTGTGCTTTCCACAACATTGTGTCTGATTGTTTTTGTTTGCTACTAATAACTGTCCAGCCATGATGCCTCCAGATGTGACACCTCTGGGCTACTCAGCTCCATGACTGTCTTCTACTGACTTGCTAAAAGCGTGACCACCGGTCTCACCCACATCTGAGCACAGATAGGTTGCAGTTGAAGCCTGTTGAGTTTCCACCAATCCATTTGTAACAGGAAAGCATGTGGCCTGCAACCATCCCCTGTACAGGTCACTGCCTAAGGAATGTTCTCTCCTGACTTGAAACTGCCTCATGTAGCACTGTGGTACTCTCATGTATGCTTAGGTATAAACTCCATCCCACAGTGGCAATACAGGATGGAAGATTTAGTCCAGCACCGAGTCGCTGATACCATATGCACCTTTACTCCCATCTTGGTACTGTCCTGTCATTGCCTCCTTCTGTGGTGGCCATAGATTTGAAGTTTGATTTTAGATTGCATGAAAAAATATTTTGTGCTGTTTTGAATTCTTCATATATTTTGCTATCTTATTATTTATAAAATCCTATGCCTGACTAATACATTTGTTTGCAAGACACCTGGAAAGCAGCATTAAAAAGGTTTAAATATCCCTAATTCTGCAAAAGAAAATTACTCTCTGACTTATGAAGTCTGTCTTCACAAATACTTTATGTCATTTCTTACACACTAAAGTAGCTATAATGTTCCATCTTTCTAGGTCCCTTACCCTTTGGAAGGAATATGACATGGATGTGCAGGAGGGGAGATGCAGTCCTGGTTGTGTCCATGGCCACAGGAAAGGCATCCAGGTAAAGATACTGCTACAAAGATGACAGAAGCTGTGAGAGTTTCCCTTACAATGACCTTGTTCACCTACTGGCCTTGATTTGGATTTCCTACTGCCCAGCCCTATGCCACCTCCCTGGGCCTCGTACTTGTCAAAGCAGCAACAGTACTACCCCAACTTCAATAATAATCCAGTGCCTCCCAGGCCTATGCCAAAGACCACCAGTTTGTATCAAACCAACCTAGGGGTCAAAGGCCTTGAGCTGCTTTATTGCCCAAAGCAAAAGACAAAAAAAACCCAAAGGAAACCACCCAAAATCAAATGAAAAAAACCAAAACAAACAAACAAAAAAAAAAAACCAACCAAAACCCCCAAAAAGTAAAAGTAGTTTGCTGCTGCACAGAAATATTAGGGGTCATGTGTGATATCTTGCTCAGAACCAGCTCAGGTATAGGCTGAGAGATCACCTCTTTATTACAGGAAGGCATATTGAGTTTCCCTTATTAAAATCCATAGCTTTGCAAATTCATTTCCCCAAACATCCCGAAAACAAAATATTCTCCTTCCCTAAGTCTTGAATATTACTTCCTTGCCTTCTACCCTATGGCTTTTCTTTCATTCAGTTGGGATAACTGTTTCTGACAACTCATTAATTGGTGTCCTGTATTGCAGTTAGGAACAAGAAATGTCCCATTTGCTTTCAGTTTGTGCTGCTTCTGTGGTATTTATTTGTGGACTATCTCTTTGAGGTTTTCATGCCTTTCTAGTTAAACCCTCCATTCCTTTAATGTTTTGAATTTTCTCTCATGTCCAGATTGCAAACCATCCACAAATTAAAGGCTTGTATTACATGACTTCCTTTACTTGGTACATTCTATTTGCTTTAATCAAGGCTTAATTCTGTGTCTCCTCTTTTCAAGATATGTTCTTTTATCCAAGATAGAGGTACTCAAAATTGCAACTCTTATATTAGTCAGAAACTCCTCTATGTTTTTCTTTCCTTCAGATAATCTTTGTTAAAATGCATTTCTCTATATATGTATTCATATTCAAATGAAACACAATACTCCTCAGATTTCTGCAATACAGTCAGCCTCCTCTATCTGGGATAGCTGAAAATTATGACAAAATTTGCTGCTTCAGAATCTGCTTTATCATAAATAAATATACCTCCACCTGCCTTCTGCTACTGGTAGGCACTTCTTTAAATCACTGGCACCATGTACTGTCCATCAGTGACTCTGAGACAAGGATTTTAACAGAAAAATGTTTCTTGCCATATCCAAATTCCAACAAACCAGCATATTTAATTATGGGTTTTGGCATGAAACAACCCATTGGCCAATTAATATCAAAAACTTCTAAGGCTTCCCACAAGATCTGTAGTATTAGAGCTTCTGTATTTTTACTCCCTTTGTTTTCCCACTGAAATTATTCTGAATTGGTCTCTATCCAATTCGGTGATAGTGTTTTTAAAGTAGCAAAACAGCTTCACCTCCAATACTACTCTCTCCACTGATACCAGTAATACATTTCCTATGGGAAAGGAAAGGTGTGGAAACTTCTCAGAAAAACTGTGTCTTAAGAAAAACCTTCAAAACAATTTTCCAGTATTACTTCCTGTGCTGGTTTAAAGGTAAGGTGGCAGAAGAAATTAACCCAATTCAAAAAGCGATTACAAGTCAGAGTTACAATTTAATAAAAAGAATACAATAAATACAATGATGCAGAGAAATGTTGGTTCTAACCCACAAAAGAACAGATGCATAACCCAGCACCCTGGGGGTCATGAACGGAATGGTGTTCATTAGCCCCTGTGCTGAGGGCCACATGGACCCCCTGAGTACAAAGTAAAAGGACGGGAAAACCTGTTGATGTGGATGATGGTCACAGTCTGGTCAAGAGTGGCAATCACAGTCCTGTTGAGGTTCCGGTCCTCCTCTGGATCTGAGGAGTGCTCCCAAAAGTCCCAGGCTCCAAGATTGTTTTTCCTGCCCAGGCTTGGCTACTCCTTGGGAACCGATTCAGGTGAGTGAGGGGCGGGGGAAAGGTTCATTAGCAGGTGCTAGAGAGGGTTTTAAAAACGTCTCCAGAGAGCGTGAGCGACTCAGAGTGAACAGGAGTGGGCAAACAGGGGTGTGGCACGTCAGTAAGGGCATGGCACATCAGTTTGCGTGGCAGTGCACACAGGCAGTGTGAGCAGACAGGGCACAGACACTCCCCACCTCTCTCAGGTGAGCTTTTTTGTTTCCCCCCACAACTCAACTAAAGCCAGTAATGGTTTCTAAAAAGAGTGAAAGTCATTGCTGCTGTTGTCACTAGGAGTGTGTTAACACAGACAGAACCCTCCAAGAAGGATGCAGCTATTTGGGTCTCTGGCTGCGCAGGCTGTTTAAGCCTGGCATTAGTACCATAGGACAATGTGTGAGGCACCTGAGTGTGATGTGAGCAGGTGAATTATTTGCTGTGCCTGATGGCAGAGCTCAAGGAAGAAGTAGAGAGGCTAAGAAGCATTGGGAAAGTGAAAGGGAAATTGATTGGTGGAGTCCCATCCTTTCAACTCCTAAGGAAGTCCAGCAGACAGTGAAACCCTGCTCCTCCTGCCATCAGGCAGATGGAGAAAACTGAATGGATGAGGAGGAATGGAAACAGGAGCGGTAAAAGAACCCCCTCCTGACTGACCCTCATCACCTTCCCAAGTGCCCTTAAAGAACAGATATGAGGCCCTGAAGCCAGAAAGTCAAGTAGAGGACAGTCAAGAGGAAGATCAGTCTGGAGAGTCTCCTGGTTGCCACTCATCTACCAGATGAATTACAGCCACAGCTATAAGAAAAAAAAAAAAAGGGTAGTTGTAGTCAGTGGCTCCCTTTTGAGGGGAACTGAGGGCCCTGTATGTCAACCAGGCCCATCCCACCAGGAGGTTTGCTGCCTTCCCAGGGCCAGAGTAAGGGATATTACTAAGAGACTTCCTAAGATAATTCAGCCCTCAGATTATTATCCACTGTTGGCAGTCCAGGCTAGCAGTGATGACATTAATGGAAGAAGTACCAGGGTAATGAAAAAGAATTTCAGGGTGCTAGGTTGATCATTTCATGGGACAGGAGCACAGGTGGTATTCACCTGTTTCTGTGCTAGCTGGGATGAATGAGGAGAGGAGTAGGAAATCTCTTCTTATCAATAGGTGGCTAAAGGATTGGTGCCACTGTCAAAATTTTGGGGGGTTTGACCATGGGGCAAACTCCATGGTACATAGTCTCCTCAAATCAGACAAGCTTCTTCTATCTAGGAAGGGCAAAAGGACTGTAGCCCATAAGTTGGCAGGGCTGCTCAGGAGGGCTTTGAACTAGGTATGAAGGGGGAAGGGATTGAAACCAAGCCATCCAGAGACAAGCCTAAGGGAGGAAAGCCCGAAGTAAGAGTGAAATCAGCAGCCCAGCTGAAGTGCATGTACACTGATGCACGCAGTACGGGCAACAAACAAGGGAAGCTGGAAGCCATCATGCAGCAGGAAAGCTATGGTGTAGTTGCTATCACAGAAACATGGTGGGATGATTCGCATGACTGGAGTGCTGCTATGGATGGCAACAAGCTCTTCAGAAAGGACAGGCAGGGTAGGAGAGGTGGAGGGGTGGTATAAGAGGCTATTTTATCTCTAACTTGCTAATATGTTTTTACATTGACCAGGCAGTAAATAATTAGTCCTTGCTCTCGCCCAGCCACAGCAATTAAGTGCCCTTAGGCAAGGCTACTTTGAAGCCGTTTAACTCTGCACAAGCAACAATCAGCCACTCTACAAAGACAGAGCTTTTTCCAGCAGCTGAGGTACTGCCTAATGGAATTTTGCAGCTTCCAGAAGCCCTCACCAGAGCCCAGGGATTGAACACAATGGTGGACACCAACCTTAGCTCTTTTCAGGGCTGCCTTCACAGACCCTGGAGACATTTTGGGCTGCTGGCCGACAGCTTGGGGAGCCCTTGATGTGTGCTTGACTGCAAAACCAGATCCATTTTCCTCCCTTGGCCGAGCCAGCCTGCCTGGTTACCAGCTCAACCCACCAATATCATGAAAAGGTCTGCCCAGAGCCACACTGGTCAATAAGCATCCACCAGAGGGCACTTCAGGCTCTGTCCAGAGGTGCCCGGTGGTCATTCCAGCTCAGGTTTACCCAGGGTCTAAGCCTGCCTCTTGGTGCCACTCCTTGTTTCTCAGTTCTGCTGGCCTTTCCTCATCCTCATCACCTCTCCTCATCCTCGCCACCTCTCATCCTCGTCATGGCTCCTCATCCTCACCATGCTTGCCCTGCTCCTGCCTGCACCATCCCTCATTGGCTACTGGCAACTGCTTTGACTGAGGCCCTTAGAGACCCTTCCCACTGGTGGTGGTAATTGACTGTCCCTTCCCTACATCTCCCTCTCCCCCATATTTTTCCCCTGTTAATTATTGTTAAAACAAAGCAATTATCTCTTTGAGACTTAACATTGGGAGTTGTGTGCCTTAATGTAGCCTTCTAAGAAATTAATTAAAAGAACAGTGTTACAGTTTCCGAGCGTACTGCAACAGGTGGCTCTATATGTTAGAGAGTCTCTTGACTCCACAGAACTTGAAGTCACCAACAATAAGGTTCAGTGCCTGCCTGTGGACCAGAATTAGGGGGAAGGCCAACAAGGCTGAAATCCTGATGGGAGTCTGTTGCAGATCATCCAACCAAGATGATGAAGGGGATGAATTATTCTATAAGCAGCTGGCAGATGTCTCAAAATTGCCAGCCGTTTTTCTCGTGCATGACTTTAACCTGCCGGATATCTGCTGGGAGCTCAACACAGCAAAGAGACAGTCTAGGAGATTCCTAGACTGTATAGAGGATAATTTCCTGCTTCAGCTGGTAAATGAACCTACCAGGGGTGGGGTGATGCTAGACCCTCTGTTTAAGAGGCTGGTGGGAGATGTAGTGGTCAGAGGCTATCTTGGGCACAGTGATGAAATGATGGAGTTTTCAATACTTAGGGATGTAAGGGAGGCCATCAATAAAACCTTTACGCTGGACTTCTGGAGGGCAGATTTTGGCCTATTCAGAAGACTGGTCCAGAGCATACCCTGGAAAACAACTCATGAAAACAAGGGAGTACAGCAGGGATGGATGTGCTTCAAGAAAGAAGTCTTGAGTGCACAGGAACACGCTGTCCCAGTGTGCTGAAAGGCAGGCCAGAGGGGAGGATGATCAGCTTGCTTGAACAGGGAGATTCTGATGGAAATCAGGGAAATGAAGAGAGCTTACCAACTGTGGAAAAAAGGGTTGGCTACTCATGAAGAGTTTTGGTATAGTTAGATTGTGTAGAAAGAAAATTAGAGAGACAAAAGTGCAATTTCAAGTCAATTTGGTTACTTCTGTTAGGGATAACAAAAAATGCTTCTATAAATACATTAATAACAAAAGAAGGGGCAAGAAAAACCTTCATTCATTGTTGGACTTGAGAGGGAACATAGTTAACAGAGATGAGAAGGCTGAGGTACTTAACATCTACTTTGCCTCAGTTTTCACCAGTAAGACAGGTGGCCCTCCTGAACTGGTAGGCAGAGACAGGGAGCTGAATAGCCCTACTGTGTTCCAGGAGGAAATAGTGACTTACTGATCCACCTGGATCCTCACAAGTCTATGGGAACAGATGGGATCCATCCTAGGGTGATGGGGGAGCTGGTGGAAGAGCTCACCAAGCCACTCTCCATCATCTGCCAACAGTCCTGGCTCTCTAGGGAGGTCCCAGATGATTGGAAGTTGGCAAATGTCACGTCAATCCACAAAAAGGGCTGCAAGAAGGGCCTGAGCAACTGTCAGCCTGACCTCAGTGCCTGGCAATGTTATGGAACAGATCATCCTGAGTGCAATCACACAGCACCTACAGGATGGACAAGGGATTAGACCCAGCCAGCATGGGTTTAGGAGGGGCAGGTCCTGTCTGACTAACCTGATCTCCTTTTATGATCAGGTGACGCATCTAGTGGATGAGGGAAAGGCTATGGATGTGGTCTATCTGGATTTCAGCAAAGCCTTTGATGCTGTCTCCCATATTATACTCCTGGAGAAGCTGACAGTGCACAGCTTGGACAGGGGCATTCTCTGCTGGTTTAAGAGCTGGCTGGATGGCAGAGCCCAGAGAGTGCTGGTGAATGGGGCTGCATCCAGCTGGTGGCAGGTCACCAGTGGTGTCCCCCAGGGATCAATGTTGGGCCCAGTTTTGTTTAACACCTTTATTGATAATTTAGATGTGAGGATTGAGTCCACCACAAGCAAGATTGTGGAAGACACCAAGCTGGGAGGGAGTGTCAACCTGCTGGAAGGCAGGAGAGCTCTGCAGAGGGACCTGGATAGGCTGGAGACATGGACTGATTCCAATGGGATGAAGTTCAACAAGGCCAAGTGCTGAGTCCTGCACTTTGGCCACAACTCCCTGCCGTGCCACAGGCTGGGCACAGAGTTGCCGGAGAGCAGCCAGGCAGAAAGGGACATGTGGGTTTGGATTGACAGGAGGTTGAGCATGAGCCAGCAATGTGCCCAGGTGGCCAAGAAGGCCAGTGGCATCCTGGCCTGTATCAAGAATAGCGTGGCCAGCAGGACCAGGGAAGTGATCCTTGCCCTGTACTCAACACTGAGTATGGTGTTCAGTTCTGGGCCCCTCAGTTCAGGAAAGATATTGAGGTGCTGGAGCAGGTCCAGAGAAAAGTGATGAGGCTGATGAAGGGACTTGAGCACAAGTCCTGTAAGGAGACATTGAGGGATCTGGGGTTGTTCAGTCTGGAGAAGAGAAGGCTCAGGGGTAACCTTATCACTTTCTACAACTACCTGAAAGGGGGCTGTAGCCAGGTGGGAGTTGGTCCCTTCTCCCATGCAACCAGCAGTAGAACAAGTGGGCACAGGCTTACGCTCTGCCAGGGGAGATTTAGGTTGGATATTAAAAAGAAATTCTTTATAGACAGAGTAATCAGAATTGGAATGGCCTGCTCAGAGAGGTGGTGGATTCACCGTCCATGGAGGTTTTGAAGATGAGACTGGATGTGGCACTTACTGCCATGATCTAGTAATCACAGTGATGTTGGATCAACAGTTGGACTTGATGATCTCGGAGATCTCTTCCAACCAAGTTGATTCTATGATTCTATATGCTCAGGTTCAGGTGAGAATGTCCAGTACACCTCCCCCCAGAGCAGGGAGTTCCCCAATGGGTGATTTAACTCTGTGAGTCCTGGAATATTTTTGGAATCTTTGATGGTCTAGGGTCATTGTAACGGCCTATTGTGCCAGTTGCCACACCCCCACCCCCTCCCCTGCCCCTCCCCAAGTTATCACACACTAGTGTGAAAACAAACACTCCTCTGTCTCCCAGGGTTCAGGTGTGCCCTGGGCAGCTGCTGCAGATGATCCATTATTAACAGTTCATCAGAAATTACACAAAAGCTGTAGAATACAGAGTTTTGGTTACACCCACACAGTGATAAACTGGTCCTGGCCTCTGTAACTAGGACACTTCCTCATAACTCTTCCCCCTGCCCATTTCTATAACAGCTTTCATGTATATATTCTGAAATTTCACAAAGGGTTCTTCCAGGCAAGAAACTGTCACACTGCAATTCAAGTCTGAGGTGTTGCACATTCTCAGAAGCTTTTGATGTTTTCCCACTGCTGACTTTCTGTGTTTGGCTGAGCTGGCAAAATGCCAACTACCCAAAGACAGAGTAAAATTCCTCCCCCCCCCGTCCCACAAGGGAAAAGGGAAAGGAGAAAAAACCTAAAACTTAAAATAGGTTTATATATTTATACAGAAAAGAGAAAATTAAAAGAAAACTACAATATAACACACATCCACAAAAGTTAGAAATAACAAAAAATAACTCCCCACTCTCCATCAAACACAAATCCCACCATTCTAGCTACAAATCCCCCAAGGGAACTCAATCCCTCGAGAGACAGACCCAAGGAGAGAGTAGACTAAGAATAAACATTTTACTTTCCCAAGATAACATAGTGGTTAGGTGGTGCTGGGCCTAATCAGCTGAGCAGCACAGACCATGTCGACCTGCACCACAGCCATGAAGGATCTGAACTAAGCCCCTCCTACACCTACTTTTATACTTGAGATGGCGTCGGAATATGGTATTAAATACCATTGGCCAGTAGCAATCAGCTGTCAGCTGATAATCCAAGGCCTGCTCTGAAAACTAAAGCCTAATTTAAGGCCTAGTTAAACCCACAACACTTTCCCAAAGAAAGGAGATATCTAACATCGCTTTTTTTATTGCTTGACACACAGCAAAGGAAAATACCCATACTATTTGTTAAGCAAGGACTAAAGGCAAGCTAGAATGACAATTCCATCTTCAAAGTTTTATCAAATTTGGTAGATTAAATTATAATTATTGCTTATCTTTATCTGCAGTGATTTTGAAGCCGTGTTGAGTGTCCTGTTGCTTATTATCTCTGAATCTGGATGTCAAAATCTCACAGGGCAGGCTCAGGAGCAGTAGTACAATATAAGGTAGGAGGAGTAGTAGCCATTCCATCCTATCCAAAAGTTTGCACAAGTGTCCTGCACCAACATGCATTCCGACCTCTCTTTGGCAGAGAAGGAGAGATCTGACTCTCATGAACCCCCACCATGAGGCAATGCCTGCCTGTCACAGGTTGTTACAGGCAGTAATCTGCAGGTAGAGAAGTTCATAGACTCTATCTCACCAGAGGGAAAATGCATTTAAATTGTTTACACTAAGCCAGCCGATCTTGCTTGAAGCAAACTAGGGAGCATTCACTGCTGCTGCCAGTGGTTTTGGCTCCCACCCTGGCAGCCTGGGACTGGAGGAGGCCACAGGCTCAGGGCCACAGTGAAACTCTTGAAAGCACTCATAAACAATCCAGGACAGTCCCTGTCTCAAGGGACACTGGACTTTTGATTTACCTCCATGAGGTACATTTGTGCTAAGGAGTTGCTGATGAAAACAATTGGTATTGAATGTCAGTAAAAAACCTTCTGAACAAGGTGAGATTGGTGAATATAGGTTCTTGTAGAATGGGGATTGCAGTGGAAAGATTCTTGAGACACTGATGGAATTTGATATGTCAAGGGAAAAATAAAAACCATTTTCATTGTTGGTTGAAGCAAAAATACAGAAGATTCAAATTATTCAAGAAAGAATCTGCTTCTTCCTTGTTGACATAATCAAATAATACAAATGAATACATGCACTAATTCAATTCATTTGGAAAATTCCCTGCTCAACACTCCATATTTAACAACTCCAAATAACAAAAATAATTTATTATTTAAATCATAGTTATTCCAGTATGTGCCTCCCATTTCCATACTAAAGGACTGCATCCTGTCTGGTCTTGTTATCACATACTAGAAGTAGTAATACACCTTCTACACATCAGTTTAAAAATAAAAAATCGTGGGTTTTTTTCTGACAATCTTTACATGAGAGTTGATTTCAAGTATTTAAGTCCCATAAATCTGATGCTTCGTGGATTATTTTCTGAAAGAAGAAATAAATTGTGATAACTTAGTTTATCAAACCTATTGGATCATGCATGAAATTAAGTAGAAGGGTAAGAGTAAATTAGATTATGGGTCAGATTAATAAGCATAAGGGTAAACCACACTTAATATGGTTGAATTGACTCTGATTAATTCACAGATAGCTATCTCTTCCAAATATAGCCAGAAGAGACTGTCCACAATATGTTTGCAACCATTAAGTAACATCTGTGTTGCACTGAAATATTTTTTATTCTATTTTGTATTTTCACTTCACCTGTCCTGGTAAGTAACATTTTCATTCATGCTGTGGTCCAATTATTTTGAAAGCAGGATGCGTGCAACAAGTCAGAGCTAGGAATATTTTTTCTGTTGTAAAAGTCTGGGTAAGTTTTCTATTTTTTCCCTGTATTCTGTTTAATTGAATGTAGATCATGAAACATGAAAATAATAAAACTGTGTGAAATATTATAATTTTGTTAGATATTTTACCAGAACAGAGTAATAAGAATTTATCTTTAAATATACTTCTGAATGTGGAAGTATAAAATGATATTGCAATTGATTCTCATTTTGTGAAATTGCACATTGGACCAAGGTTGACAAGGACAATGAGAATTGTGCCTAAATCTGTGATTAGAAAGCAGGAGGAAAATGACATCAAGAAAATCTGAGCTGACAGAAAAATATCAGAAGAACTAATGATGGAAGGGCTGAAGATGCATGAAATGGGAAGTGGCATCATTAAGCTGGAAGTGGCATTTTAAATTGAGTACATGGGTTGAGAAATCACTAGGCACAACTAACAATCATCTGATACAAGCTCTCCTGATGTAAAACTACACTCACATCACTGCAAGTTCAGAAGTCTGCTTTGCTATAAGTCAGTAGCCCCTTCCTAATAGAGTAAACAGTGAGCCAAATAACATACTTAAGGAAAGAGAGCAAAATG
The DNA here is from genome assembly GCF_047495875.1 of Pithys albifrons albifrons. NCBI lineage: Eukaryota > Metazoa > Chordata > Aves > Passeriformes > Thamnophilidae > Pithys > Pithys albifrons. The sequence goes on along the minus strand of NC_092461.1, from coordinate 17,783,683 downwards.
CAGTCAGCTATGGAACTGATGCTAGTTTGGCATTAGGAAATTCTTGGCACAGCTCAGGGCACAGAAGTTGCAAAACAGAAGGTAGAAACAAAGGGAAAAATACCTATCTTCATAGGAAATCCTATAGACATCCAGGGCAAGTAGAGGCACTTGCATTAGAGCAGAAGAAGATGCAACAGAAAAAAATGAAGGCAATTTGAAGGAGAGAACAAAGAAATTGAGCATAATGGCTTAGTATACTGACTTCTTTTCCTATTTTGGCACAGTCATAAGAGCAAAGCTCCAGCTTCCCTCCAAAATATATAAAATAAACATGTATAGTCCAGCTTTTTCCCTTATTTCCATAGAAGTCTTTGTATTCTATAACTATATTGTTTTCATGGGAACCACATTTATTCTCCTTACTCTTTTGTTCCATCATTTTTTTCCCTTCCATTTCTCACATATCTTGGGTTGGTTTTGTTTCTTTTTCTCCAGCTTGTAATCACCTGTTCTCTCTCTCTCTTTTTCTTATTTCTAGACTGGCTTATTACTGTACGCCTAGTTTACATCTCCTTTCTGTAGCCCTGCCTGTTAGCACAAAAACACACAAGCAAGCAGAGATAATTTCTTTGTTCCTTTCACCATCACTCTCCACCTCGTCTTGGCTCTGAATGTGTTAATAGTCTTTACTGCTGCTAACCAGCCTTACCAAGGGCCTTGACTCACACCACTGCCCATGGACACAGAGGTTTTTTAAAGCTCTTAATCTCTTTCTTTGGCTATATTGTAGGAATGCTGGTCTTGAGTTCAGCCACAACTATGCCTGGCTGGGTATGGTTCTGACCTGAAGTCTGAATTTTCACCTTAATCCCAGATCTTTTGTCTTATGGTGGACATGTCCAGAAGTCTTGATCTTGCTGTCCCTGACTTGCACATAGATTTCATGCTAACTTGCCTGATGATCTGGATTCTTGCTTGAACCTGACCTAGGCATGTTTTGTTCACCTCATTTGGCTGTTGTGGAATGAGTGCTGCAATGGTGGAAGGGGTAACGCCCCTTGTTTTCTTGTTCCCTGTCCTTGAGGGAGCTGCGCTTCCTTGACATCCAGTCTGTTGAGTTCTAGGATATTCTCATTCCCTACAAAATCTAGCTTTATCCCAGAAATTACAAAATTGTTTCCATAAAAAATAAAAATATATGGGGTTAAAAAAATCTATTGTACCTGGATTCCTACTTGGAGGAAACCCTTGGGTTAGGGCTCTAGAATTTTGGGGGATCCAAGGCAGCTGGCTAAAACTCAAGCATCACTTCCTCCAAGCTCAAGATCAGTGTATCCCTATGAGTGAGAAAAACAAAGGGGGAAGGAAACATGCAGGGATGAGTAAGGAGCTTCTGGCAAAACTGAAAGAGAAGAAGAAAGTTTACAGAATGTGGAAAAAGGGACAGGCCACTTGGTACAAAACTGTGAGGAGCAGCTGGTACAATAGAAGGCAGTGCTGTCACTTAGCAGGACCTAGGCAGGCTGGAGAGTTGGGTGGAAGGGAACATAATAAAACTCAACAAAGGCAAGTGTAGGATCCCGCACCTGGGGAGGAATAACCCCATGCACCAGCACAGGCTGGGGGCTGACCCACTGAAAACCAGCTCTGCGGAGAAGGACCCGGGGGTCCTGATGGGCGGTAAGTTGTCTGTGATTCAATAGTGTGCCCTTGTGGCTAAGAAGGCTGTCAATGGCATCCTGGGGTTCAGTAGAAAGAGCATTGCCAGTAGATTGAGGGAGGGTATCAATCCTCCCCCTCTACCCAGCACTGGGGAGACTGCCTCTGGAGTGCTGTGTCCAGTTCTGGGACTCTCAGTTCAAGAAAGAGAAGGAGCTATTGACAGAGTCCAGAATCAAACTATGGAGATTTCAGGACTGCAGAATCTCTCTTATGAAGAGAAAATGCTGAGGCAGCTGGGCCTTTTTAACCTGGAGAAGAAATGACTGAGGAGGGATCTTGTCAATAGATATGAATATCTTAAGGGCAGGTGTCAAGAGGATGGGAACAGATTTTTTCAGTGATGCCCAGTGACAAGAAAATGGGCAATGGGCTCAAACTGAAATACAGGAAGTTCCATCTGAATGTGATGAAAAAGCACAGTGACAGTGACAGAGCACTGGAACAGGCTGCCCAGAGAAATTGTGAAGTCTCGTTCTCTTTCTGGATGTGATCCTTTGTAACCCACTCTAGGTCAACCGGCTTTAGTGAGTGGGTTGGATTACATGATCTCCAGAGGTGTCTTCCAATCCCAATCATGCTGTGATTAAGTGATTCAGACTGATCAATATCCTTGGGATGCAAAAATTTAAAAACTCACTGGAATTTAAAAGAATTTAACCTCTTCCTTAAAAAATCTTGCTGACAATTTTTCACATGCACATTGTCAGAAGAGGGGAAGCTTCATGTCTCCCTGTCACAAGCAGCAGAGACAAAGAAAACAAGACCCAAAAGGCAAAGCTTGTGTATCTGTGAGTGGAGCAGAACTCTTTATATGTTGCTCTTTTATTTTATTGAGTTGATCCTGCCAATGGTGTCTGGTAACATGTGCTATGAGCTACTGTACGTGTCTTGCAAAGTCAGGCAATCCCATTCTTATTGTTCTCAACATATTTGCTATAAATACTTGAGATGAGTTGTAATCTCTGATTCACTGTATATGATGGGAAAGACAGATTTGACAAATGAAGAGCAAGCTTCAACTTTTTTTTTCTGACAAATGAAGATCATGGACTGACAGCCAAATGAGAAATCCATTCCAGTTTTCTTTGAAAATGGATGAACCTGTCAGTTATCCACTTGGTCAGACAAGAATTACCAGTAAGTCTGAACAGATAGCCTACCAAAGTATAATCAATTAACCAATAGTATGGGGAAAGAGTTAGTGTCATCCTGACCCATTGGAAAGAGCTTATAGAGGTCAGCCTTGTATGTATGCTGCTAGTTGCCAAAATAAGAAGCATGTTTATGGACAAACAGAGCTTGGTGCATTAGCCAGGACAGTTCATGCAGGCAGGGTGAGCAGGAAGGGCATTGAGGCACTGCAGCTCAAGCACCTAATTAAGTTGGTGGTACTGCCCTTGCTGAGAGATCTCAGGTGTGGTGCCCACTCGGAGGTGAGCCAAGTCACCTACATTCGCCAGAAAAGGTCTGACTCAGGCAGAGCTCCCAAAAAACATGCAGCTGTCCAGGTTTCAGGCTGTAGGGAGTGCCCTAAGTCTTCCACTGGACTGTAGCAGAGATAGCTGTTGTGTCAAATGTGACTAGGTGGACAACCTGCTGTGAAACACTGGATTATTATATTAATTATTGGCTTGTACCACGTCAAGTGTGTGTGAGGAGGGGAAGGGGTGAAGGGGCATGTCAAATTTCATGAAGATGGAATAGTGTCCTGTTCCATACCCCAGCCCTTTGAGCCTCCTCAGGCAGCCCCAGAGCAGCTGTCAGTCACTGGCACACTGGAGCGCTGCCCCACACCATACTCCTGGAGCCCCTAACCCAGCCTCAGAATGGCTGGCACACCAGGAGGATTGTCCCACACCCTGCCTGAGAGCCTCAATCCAGCCCGAGTGGACAGTGGACCAGAAGTCCCTCCTAGGGGAGTAGCCACAGATAAAAGTAGATAAAACCAAAGACACTTGGCCTTCATGTTGTTGTGGCCCTGCAATTTCCTGGTCTTCTGGTAGCTGGACTTCCCCTGGACCTAGGGTGGTAGCTATAATTCTCCTTTTCTCTCTCTCTTTCTCTCTCTCTCTCTCTCTTTACTTTTCTTCTCCTAATCTCCTTTCTTGATATTTTGGTAACTTAAAACTGGAAGGGTTGGATTTCGCTATATTGTATGGTTTAGCATGTACCAAGGCATAACTTCATGAAATGCTTTGTTTTGGTTGAATGTTGCCCTTTAAACTTTTGCCAAGTTCCTTTATCGTCCAAAGTTTGCCAGTAAAAAGTGTGCTATTTGACCTCCTGAAAAACACATGCAGCATCTTCTCATGGTACATAAAGAACTGAAGGCCCTTTTTATAAATTGGGTGAGTGGATTTTTGAAGCCTTGTATATCTTTAATGTAAAACCTCTTTGATGAGCTCTTGGGGCAAGCGTGGGGTCTTACACCTCAGCATGGTAGCAGAGTTACGGGATGAGGTAGAAAGGTTAAGGTATATTAGAAAATCAGAAAGGGAGGTAGACTAGAGGAACCAAACTCTCCCCTCCCTGAGACAGAAGCAGACACAAGAAATAATTAAAGATCAAGGGGATCCTCTATTCATCCCTCAGCAGGGAGAAGGTAGCACTTCTAAAGAAAGGAGTGCATTAATGGCAGTCCATGTCTGCCCTGGGTGGCAATCACAAGCCTTCTTTATCCACCTCACACCCTAGATGCCTCAGCAAAATAGGTATGAGGCTGTGTACATGAAAAGCCAGCCAAAGGATGAAGAGGATGTTTAATTACACCAGAGGTGTCTGTACAATCAGAATGGTCAACGCCTGCTCTTCTCAAGGGAAGAAAAAAAGGGTAATAGCTATATGTGATTTCCTTCTAAGGGGAACAAAGGGTCCAGTATGCCAACCAGGTTCAGTCCATAGGGAGGTCGGTCTGCTGCCTCCCTGGGGCCTGCGTTAAGGACATCACCAGGAAACTCCCTAGTCTGGTGCCACCCTCAGACTACTACTCATTACTGATCATCCACATGGAGGATGATGAAGTGGCAACACGTAGTCCAAGGATGATGAAAAAGGGCCTCAGGGCCTTGGGATAGTTGGTAAGGGAGTCCAGGGCACAAGTCATTTTCTCCTCTATACTTCCAGTTGAAGGCACCAACATTGGAAGAAACAGATGGACTGAGTCTATTAATACATGGCTCCACACCTGGTGATACCACCAAAATTTTGGGGGGGGTTGGGAATGGAACAGCCTGCTCAGCACTGGGCATGCTGACATCAGACAGGGCTCAGACTTCTCAGCAAGGGAGGACAGTCTTTGCTTGGCAACTAGTGGGGCTCATTGGCGGAACTTTAAATTAGACGTGATAGAAGAGGGGTACAATATCAGGCTTGTCCTTGGCAAGCTGTGGGATAATATGCAAAGGTAAGAGGGACAGGATGCTAGCGAGGCCAGGTTGGATGGGGCTCCGAGCTACCTGGTTTAGTGAAAGGTGTCCCTGTCCATGGCAGGGGAGTTGAAACTAGATGACTTTTAAGGTCCTTCTGAACCCAAGCCATTCTGTGATTCTATGATTCACTTGTTAAAATGTATTGTAATTTCAGAAATCATTTAAGTGGAATGTCATTTTGAGAACTTGTTGATTGTTTTCTGGAAGAAGTATGTTTTGTGACAGAAGATAAGTCACTCTGTGTAGCTTCTGGTAAGTTTGTGACATAGCTGTTGAAACAGAAAAAGTTAATGGGAATAAAAAAACTTTCACAGAGGCCCAGTAGTCCTGTTCTATGTGACATCCCTGGAAGGATGCTGGAAATAGACTGATGCTGTTACTCAATAGTAAAAAGCAATTAATTGGTGGGGGGATGGGGGAAGAAGGAGGAAGTTCTCATCATTGTCATCTGGAGACACATATTTACTAATTTGTCCTAGAAAGGACTGTTTACAACTCACAACCTACGTGGCTGCAGGATAAATGAAAGTGGAAATATTAGGTATGACAACCCTCCACAAAACCCCTTACAAGCCAAGGTATCACAAGTAATCCTTAATACTTTCAGCAGTTTTGACAGGAAGCAGACACTTAAATACAGCTGTGACTCTGAACTAGGGATCACAATAGGGATTTTCACAGAGAGAGGGTAGAAACTTTCTTATTAATAGGGAACTTAAGATAACAGCTACTTTTCTGCTGAAGGAGAAGGGATTTTTCTCCATAACTCCATCATTTGTCTTCACGGTTTCCAGCTCAACTGCTCTACCTCAGTCTGGAACAAAAGATTTGCTCACAAATGCACACTATTAGTCTGGTTCATGTTAATTCAAATTGGTATGCAAAATTGCATCCAGATCTATCACAATGCTAATAATTTTAGAGGAAAAATATGATAATGCGTGTCATATTTCCATTAATGTGTAGTTAGATATTTAAAATTGCTGTCAGGTGCATCAAACTGCAATCAAATAGCAAATACAACTCATTCAACACCACATAGTATTAGAGATGTTTAACATTTTAAAGACATGTAGGTTAGAATAATTCTATTATTTTAAAAGAAACCTTTGACAATAATTGGCATAGTGCATAAAAATATTAACAAAGCAATTGATAAACTATAATATTAGTCTTATTCATGTTGGTCATCTAGTCTGGAGTGTTTAATTTCAGAGTTGTTTTCTATTTTTTTTATTCAAATACTCTTTTATTGTCTGGTCACATTTTCAGAATTCTAACATCACACAATTGTGAAACACCTCCTTTCACAAATGCAGTAAATCATATTATCAAAACCCAAGGAACATATACTTCTATTGTGTTGTACACGAGAAAATGAAAGTTGCAAGGCTACACCCCTTACACAGTAATAGGTAATTGGGAGATCATTTCCTACAGGGCATAGTGTGAAGTAACTGGCATATCTGTGATCACTGGGGACTTCCCAAACATCTTCCAGTACTATTGCTTGCACATCCGTACTAAATTTGAGAGAATACATAAAATGAATGTTTTGACATGCACCATGAAAAGTTCCCCAGAATCTCCATAACCTGTGAAGTGGTGAGTGGACTCTCATCACACCTGGGCAAGACTCATAGACTCTACGGTACTCAGGTGAAACAGTCAAAAGCCTAAACATCAGGGACAGTCAGAGGATCTCAAATGGATTGAAACAATAAATAAATATATATATATATTTCAGTTTGCATGAGATAATACTATTAGAAAAATCTACTTATTGGCCTGAAATTCACTTTCTAACTGACACTAATAAAAACAGCATCTGCACATACCACTACTAAGGACAGAAAGACTGGCAGCATGCCTCTTTCAGACATATCACTAACATGCACCATTCAATTTATGCTTGCTGATCTAGAAAGAATTTTATCATTTTGTCCCTACCCAAGACAAAGGGAGGGGAAGAGGGGAGAATAGGAGAGGAGGGGGTAGAATATTTCAGATGTAAGGAACCTACAATGATCATCTAGTCCAATTGCTTGACCACTTCAGGGCTAACCAAAAGTTCAAGCACATTATTGAGGGCATTGTCTTAAGCACTGACAGGCTTGGGGCACTGACCACCACTCCAGGAAAATTGTCCCAGTGTTTGACTACTCTCTTAGTAAAGGTATGTTTCCTACTGTCCAGGCTAAACCTCCCTTGACACAGTTTTAAACCATTCCCACATGCCCTATTACTGGGTATCCAAGAGAAAAGCTAAGCACCTTTTTCTCCATGTCCCCTTCTCTGGAAAATGTAGAGAGCAATAAGGTCACTCCTCAGCCTCCTTTTCTTCAAACTAGACAAAGCTAAAGTCCTCAGCTGTTCCTTACAGGACATGTGTTCCAGCTCCTTCACCAACTTTGTTGTCCTTCTTTGGAAGTATTCAAGGACCTTAACACGACTCTTAAATGGTGGGGCCCAGAATGACACAGTGCTGAAGGTGAGATTGCACCAAAGGTTCACCTCATGTTGTCTACAGCATAGCTTTGAGGGAACAGTACCAATCAGCAGTGGAGACCTGCAGACATCTACAACAGATTGAATGCAAGCACAGTGCTTTTTGGCTAGCTCTGCCCTGCAGAAGATAAAATTTCTACTAACAGGTACTACAGACTGACAAGAGTTCATGTTGCCCTGGTTTGTACCTCTCGGCAGTATAAGGACATCGAAGGCATTACCCAAAATGAAGTTTTTATCTCTCTACATCAAAGATTCCTTTGCTGCTCTGTCAGAGTCCATGATTTGTGTGTTTCATAATGAACAACACAAAAGTACGTCTTCCTCTGGACAGCCTGAATGAAAACCAGAGAAAAGCTATCCAGAATTAACTGTTTGCAGCAACAGTGACACCCTGAAGCAATATAATGACCTGTGACAAATGGTTTTGTTTGTGTCAGTTTAGATGTTCTGTCTTGTTCTCTCAATAATCTGACTACTTTTGAGTCATTTGAGCAATTTAGACAATTATCTACAATGTAGATATATTGTCTTCTGAGAAAAGGATTTCTACAGAAGCTCTGTAAATAATAAAAATCTCTGATTTTAACCCTTGTCATGATTTCCATCCATTTAAATGTATGTTTAAGCTTTAAAACTGTTTCCCAGCATGCAAATGACTTGAATACCAAGTTATGCTTGTAAATCAGACATTAAATATGCAGAGCCTATGACATGGCAACAGAAATGAACGTTTTAAAAAGACATGCTAGGATTTGAACATTTTGTGTTTAGGTGTTCCTGAATACCACCAGTGTGTGTGTTTTTCATCATTCAACTCTAAAGCCAGTCATCAAAGGCTTTTTGGGTTTTGGAGGTTTTTGTTTTGTTTTCTGGAGAATCAAAATTAAAAATACTAGGCCTGTGCAAATTTGGGGAAATCAATAGGGACAGTTATAATTGGCAGTAAGTACTACTCTGATATTACTGAGCATAGAGCTATGCAGGGAACTGGTGATGGTCAGAGGCTTACACTGCATATTGAATAGACCTGTGGATTACAGTAAATTGATGCTTTTGTAACAATGCAAGATGATTCATAAATATTAAGAAGAGAGTTCATGTAAATTCATGCTGAGATTTCTTGAAAATTAACTGAAATTAGATATTTACTAGGATAATGTATAAAACATTAACCCCACTTTAATGTATAAAATATTTCTCCAACTTAGTTACTGTAGAAGCAGCACAGAGTTTATTTCCAATATCTTTATTCATCTTCATGTGTCTGTGAATAGTTTTGTATATATTTGATTTTTAAAAAAACTGGAGACATGATCCAAACTGTGTAAGCTCTTGGATTCATCCTTTGGACTGCTGAACAATTTGGTTCAGGGATGCAACTGGAGAAGAAACAGGCAGAAATTGAGCCTACACCAAGACAGAAGAGGATCATCTTCCTCTGATTCCTGTGAGAAGCTCACTAAGAGAACTACATCCCCTTATTTTATTTATACTTCATATGAGAGTTTTGGAAATTTCATTATTCCTCCAGTTCCTCTGCTGTAACCCATAGGAAGCACCTTTATCTGGAGGAAGAAAAAGAGTTAAAATACAGGATAGTGAAATTTTTTATTTGTTCTGAGAATGTATTTCTCTCTTTAATTCAGTAAGGATGTTCTGGTTCCAACCAACACTTGGGTTCAAAATATTTTACCTCCTCCGCTATTTCAACTGATAATGAGCAGTAAGCCAGAGCACAGAGATAACGAGTATATCCCTGTGGGAGTGCTCCAAAGGTGCCTGCAAAGCCAGAGCCAATCTCTGAATGGAAAATAAAACTAAGCACTCCACATCCCATGCCATATTATGCTGATGGGATGACATCTCACAGTTTGGCCAACACAGCCTGTTCAGTTAGGCTGCCTGCAGACCCCACATGGGCAGCTAGTTCTTGTAACATCCTCTTCATGGCTATGGAGGCCAGTATTTAAGAGGAACAATTACATACCTCCACCACACTCATTCCAGGCAGCTTTATCTACCACCGGGTATCAACAAATGATAGTAGTGTAAGTGTCTTTCCTAGCATCAATTTACATCCTAGAACATATCCTTTTACTATTTACTATATCTGTTTACTCTGTGTACTTATGGAGTAAGTATGTACAATTACTGAGTTTACATACTGGAGCATATCCTTCTACTGTTTACTATATATGCTTATCTCTGTGTAACAGTGGTGCTGAAGCACAGCTTGTATATCATTTACAAGTTGTGAATCCAACCGCTTGGCCTGCGTTTGCTCTCATCATTTATGGGACAACGCCAATTCAAAATCACGAGTCATAAACAGACATATTTACTTACTGTTGTTAATAGCACTGTAGATAAAGTACTTTTTAAAGCTCAGTTATTCCTCTGCACTTAAATTCTCCATTTTTGTTTTCTCTTTGTTTTTTTACATCTTTGGGTCTAGACAATAAAAACGTAAAAGGGTGTCCAAAGATTTTATATTTATCTGCTTAAAAACAACTTCCACAGGATTTATTTTTAGTCGCAGAGTATTCCTGGGGGTGATAAGTCGGGTAAAAGCTTCCTTCTGTAACATCTAAATGTTTGCTGGATTTTGTCAGCTGTTTGAGATAAATGTGACCTGCTGATCATCCTCATCAACAAAATGCTGTGAGCAGCTTCCATTTGGACCAGGAAGGAACATCATCTGCTGGCGACGCTCTGTGTGAGCCACGCTTCTGTACTAAAGGCAAGGCTGGATGCAGTTTTACTACTTTTAATACAAATAAGGGCAGTTCTCAGCCTCCTGGCTTGTTGCTGATGCTTTTCCCAACCATACCGAGCGTCGCAGATGTGCCGCTGATAAGCAGCATTCAGCTGTCCAAAACGCCGGCCGCTTTTCAGCATGCCCAAGTTTCGCTTCCCAGCCCTGAGCTCCCTTCACCCTGCGGGTGTCGCGGGAGGGCTAGGCGCAGGAGTGGAGCCTGGGTCCCGCACGGAGACCCCGGGCAGGGACACGGCTCCCCCAGACCCGCACCGGCACTTCTCCCGGCGCAGCCTCTCGCTCGGTCCCTGTCCGCGGTAGCCGCCGGCACACGGAGAACTCCCGCCTCGCCGGACTCCCGCCCTCGGGCGCGGCTGCCGCCGCCGTCCCGCCCCGGCCCCGCAGCCTCTCCGCGCCCCGGTCCGCAGCGGCGGGCGGCGGGGGGCGCCCGCGGGCGGCGGCGGCGGGAGCGCGGGCGCGGGGGTGGCCGAGGAGCGGCGGCGTGAACGCGGCTGCAGAGCCCTAGCGAGCTGCGGGAGCGGGAGCGCCGCGCCCGCCGCAGCCGCCGGAGCCGGGCGACGAGCGAACCCGGCCGCGAAGACGCTCCGGCCGCGGCAGCCCCGCGGGGAGGCAGCGAGGGGCCCGTCGCCGAAAGCGCGAACAGCTCCCCTCCGCCCCGCCGCCTCTGCCCGCCCCCAGCGAAGAGAAACAAAACACAACCCCGGCACAGCCACGCTCTCCCTTCTTCTCCTCTCGGCATTTGGTGGTTGTTGTTTTTTAAATTTTTTATTTTTAAATTCTTTTTCTTGGGGATTCTCCTCTCTCCTGCCAGACTGAGTTACACCTTCTTGATAATTTCTCTTCCCCTCGTTTTTTTATACTCTTCCCCCTGCTTCTAAACCCTGTGTCTGTGTGTTTCAGTACTATCAAAACCTCTGCTAAAAATAGATCTTTTTATATACCCTTCCTCCTCTCTGACCCCATCCAACACCCCTTGTTAAGGTGAGTTGTGTCTTTTCATCACTTTTTTCCTTGTGTGTTTTTTTCTTTTTGTTTTGGTTGGGTTTTTTTGGTATTTTAGTTTTGGGATTTTTTTCCCCCAGTTAGGGCAGGTTTTAGGGAGGAGGGGATATGGAGGAGAGAATTTCATGGGGAGTCAGGCATGTTTGCAAAGCCTTGTTTTGCCTTCTGCAGCCTCAGCATCATTCCGGACTGCTCCCTTTTATCCCAAGGATGTAGCTAGATGATGAAAGTGGGGAACTACTCTTCCTCAGCGCTGCATGCTTGGGAGCCACGGCAACAGCGGGGGGAAAAAAAAGCTTCTCTTTTTTACTTCGCCCTCTCACCCTCCTGTCCCCCCCCACTCCTTCCTCCTTTCTGTGTTTTGTTGTTTATTGTTTATGGCCTTTTTTGGGGGGGGGGGAGGCGGGGTATGGGGTGTGTGTGTTTGGTGGGCTGATGTTTGGTTGGGCTTTGGTTTTTTGTTTATTTTGTTGTGCTGGTTTGGGGTTTTTGGTTTTTATTTGGTTGGATTTTGGTTTTCGGTTTTGGTTAGTTTTTGGTTTGTTTGGGGTTTTTTATGGTTTTTCTTTTTTTTTTTTTTTTTGGTGTGTCTGTGCTTGGTTTCTGTTTTTAAGCAACACACAGGGGACTTAGAATGAATTGCATGTGATGCCGAGGGAGTGAGTGTGTGTGTGTGCACGTGTGTCTCAAGAGTGACTCTGTGTGTGTGTGAGTGTGTGTAAAGTGTATTTGTATTTCGTGTTCATGGGATGATGAGTGTTAAAGCTTCCAAACAGTCATTGTACATAGAGCAAGGAGCACAGCAGATGCTGCTGATGGAGAAATCAGTCAGGAATGCAGGAAAGCTACAGAGCTCTTCACGGAGTTCAGTCCCCTATGCTCCAGGACATTTTTCCATAGATCATTACTGGCACCTTCAAGGTGATGGCTCCTATTCCTCTCCTGGCTTCTCAGCAGAGGAGTCCTGAGAATGAAAACTTTACAGCTAATGTGAATTGATAACATTTCTGTTCCTCCAGCAGCCTGAGACACTGTTATTCCAGGGATGAGTGGGGAAAATAGCATTGTGATCCAGAGCAAATGGATCATTCACTGTCTCATATTATTGTTCAGTGAGAAAAAGAGAGATGAAACATTTGGCCAGCCACCAGAATCATTGCATTCCAGCTTACTTCCGAAGTCCAAAGTTGTTTTAGACCATTTTTCATTCTTCAGCTCTTCAGCAAATTGTGCCTATTGATGGCAGAAATGTGTTTCTACAGTAAAACAGTCTTTATAAATCTGCTGGGGAACAATTTATTATTCAGAGGCAATCAAGTAATTTATATGTTTCATAGATTTCCCCCAAGTCTTTTAGTGCACATTCAATTATGTATTTTACCTTTGTGTGTGAAGTGGGGTAATATAGATTTTAGTTGCATTTTAACAAGGAGTTAAGGCATAACTTGCAGGGTGCCATTTGCAAAGTGTCACTTAATATAAAGCAGAGTAACAGCCTCTAGGTCTTTTTCATGGATTTTTCACTTCTCCCTTGTTTGTTTCAAAACACACAGTGATTTTGCTTAAGAACTTGGAAGGAAAACTGGCTTCACAATGATACACAGTTTCAAGTATTCAGAACTCAAAAGTAGTACACTTGTCTGGCTGTGAAACTTGAATTTACTTCTGAAATCTATTGAATCTAGAGTACAAGAAAGAGCACTTTGTGTACATGGTTTTCTAACAGGTTGAATAATTTTTGCATCTAAAAGTTTACAAATGAGCTGAAACGGTTGTTTTCATCTGTGTTTGGAGGCCTTCATGGATACAGGAACATTAATGTTTCCTGTCTAGTAATACAATTCCAAAATAATCAATATGCTGCGTAGATATGTTCAGAGAAAAATGAGCAGCCATGGAAGTATTCTTGTGCTATCAAGGGTCATTTCATCATTTCTTGTTAGCCTAAATTAAAATATTTTACACAAGTTTGCCTTGGGATTTTTTTTTCTGCTGTGGCTGGCTGATGTAAAAGTGGGAAGCATACTTTGAGTGAGTTGTGGCATTCCTAATGCTTAATAGCAGTGAAGGAAGAGGCACCTGATGTGCTGTGTACATCATCCCTGAAGGTATGCAGGGCAATAAAAAGGGGTGGAAAATGAGCATAGTGCCCTAGCAGTTTAGATAAATAAATACAGGTGATGCATGTTACCATGTCAGCTGCTGTTCTGCTGAACCCTGACTACTAGCTGAACACATTTTTTTGGTAAGCACTGCAGTGTGATGCAATTTTTCAGATTTGATAGAGTTTGCTGTTAAAATCACATGTAGCACAGAGCAGCTCTTGTTCTATTGATAAAAGTCATGCCTCCTCATTTTAATCCACAGAAGGCTGAAATATTCACAACTCCTACTGAAGTCACTAGGGGTTAGTTGTGTTCAGCACTCATCAGGACTTTTTCCTCTATGTGTCAGGATTTAGGATATTTCCAAAGGATGAGATTGCCAACAGATCCGTAATGCCTCATTTTGTTTAGATTTTACATTGGGTGCATATTGTATGTTTACAGATAAATATTTTCCTTTACAACAACAACACTAAAACATGTCAGGAAATGGAACACTTTTAATATTGTTTTTCTCATGAACTTCTAAAGAGAATTCTCTCGGTATCCTTTAAGTGTTTCTGGAAAAGCAGTGCAACTTCACAAATCTACACACTAAGTTCCCTCCACTGGTTGCTTAGCTGTTGGCATTGGTAAAAAAAAAAAAAAAGATATGGAATGTTTGTACACAAAAAAGAACAAGTCATGTGTTTGTCTTCTTTTTATCCTAAAAGCTGAAAGACAAGAGCGCTTTCAGCTGGATAAGAAAAAGTTAAGAAAGGTTACTGTTGAGTTCGATCTGGTGGTTGGCATGAGTGGCAGCACACCAACACTTTGCTTATTTTGTGACGTGCTAACCTAGATTAAATGTCTCTTTAATTTATGTTTTGGGTTTTGGATAAAATCTCAAACCTTAGACTTATTCACCTCAAAAGCTTTTTTATTTTTTTTTTTTGGTTTTGAAACAAACATTATAAAGATGTGATTGGTTATAAACAAAGTAATGGAGTGTTCAGAAGTCACTCTGACTTTGTGGACCTTATTGCTATAAAAGTAAGGTGGGATTTTTCTATACTGTTAACCAACTGAAATATTTTTTTGTATTATTGCACCTTATTATTCGGCAATATCAGTTTAAAATACTTAGTCCAAGTAAGTTTTACTTAGTAAATGTGGTTTCACAAAACAGGAACATGTATATTTTGTCTTGTCCTAAACTAAAACTACCTGTCACATTCAGTGACTTTTTGTTGCAGGTCAAAGTTGCTGTTTCATTTGGATATACTTACTGAGGAAGCTGTATAGGTCACAGATTTTCTTAAATTTTTAACAAAGTAAATGAAAACTGTCACAATGTTTCCTGCTATTTTGGGAATGGGGTACAGTGATTTTATCTATATCCATGCAGATTGCAATCACTATATACATTAAAAATCAGTATCATAATCCATTTGAAAACAAATTAATCCATGTTCCTCTTTAAATACCTCCTTCTTTATGAGTTTTAAATGGTACTATGTGTGTGTGTTTCCAGATGAGCATGTATTTGTAGTTTCAAAATGTTTAGACGAATGAGGTTACCTTATACAAAGATGACTATTTATTTGCATTTTGTCCACTGATAATATAGTTTCTGTAATAAAATCTATATTCTTCTTCTGTTGTACTTGCTCACACATAGAAGAAAATTAGTATTTTCCTCCTGGGAAACGTGTTTCTCTGAACAGCCTGATGCTGTATAGGTCTACAAGCAGTTACTTTCCCAGTCCTAGTGAATGAGGTAACAGGTGCTTAGGCGTGGCAGGGAAGGGAAGAGCGTGGCTCTTTGGAAAGCAGTGCATCTGATGATCTGGTGCTGGAATGGCTGAGTTCTCCAGGGCTAAGATAGCAAGGTGCTCCTTCACCCTTAACGGTATCAAAATCTTCTCCCTTCATTGTGTTCAGCAATCTGTGTGGTTTTCCCTTTGTATTAGATACGGAAGACTTAATTACACTCTGGTGGTACTAACACAGCTCTCTGGTGACAACTGTTTGTAGGTCAAATGGAAAATTGTTTTTGAGAGGGGTCTCCATCTACAGTGTTTCTTTTTTGAGGCATGTTTTTATTTACTGCAGTGTTCCCTGGATTTGCATCTAGCTGTTATACCCACTTGCCTGCATAGGCTGAAGGATGTTTTGTGCAGAGAAAGTGTTTTTAGGAAAGGGAAAAGGATATTTTTGTTAACCTTGGGCAACACAATGTAACAGTTTATCCAACTCCAACCAAACACAAGAATAGCTGTGATTGTTGTAGGTAAAACATTCAGAATTTGTCTGACATGAATATGAGATTTCATGTCTCATGAGTGGAAACATATTTTTAAACCTATTTCAAAAGGAAGGCTTTTTTCAGAATAAGGCCCAGTATAAGTAAGGCCCCTGAATCTTCCTGCGGGATCTGCTTGGAGGAGCCCAGCTAATTCCTGGTTGAAGTGGGATGAGGCCAGTTTCTGCTATTCAATCCACTACTATAGCTCCATGCTTGTAAGTGGGTACCTGTTCCAGTGCTGTCATCCTATCAGTAACATTATAAGTTTTGTTTATAGGGCAAAATATATAACACACTATTGATTTCTGTTGATGGGCAATGCTTTTAGCAGGGTGTATGAAGCCTGTAATTTTGATGTTGCAAGGATCTGTGTACCTTGCAACATCTCTGACTTTCACATCTATGCATTAGATATATTTAGATGCTGTGGACACTTAACAGATTGTAGAGAAGCAAAATGCTTTCTTCCGTAAATGACAGATAAAATACTAAATTTGGTCATTCATTTGTTTTTCAGCAGTGTGGATGGTTCAGGACTGCATCTTATTTGATTACAATTTAGCTCATGGTTTAATTATAAATGATTGCAGAAGGATTTATTATTAATAATTTTAGACAGTCACTTTTGTATGCATTTTAAAAAAAATGGCTAGTTTTATGGCAAGGTTTTAGGGCAGACCAGTGAAGTCTGATGAGAATTTGGTCCTTTTAATGACTGGTTGTTATCATTATTTCATTGTTATAACTGACATATTGTTGTGGTTTAACCCCAGCTGGCAATTAAGGCCCACACAGCCACTCACTCACTCCCCCATTAGTGGGAAGGGGGAGAGCGTCAAAAAAGTAAAAGTGAGAAAACTCGTGGGTTGAGACAAAAACAATTTTACAGGTAAAGACATGCACATGAGCAAAGCAAAACAAGGAATTCATTTGTCACTTCCTATGGGCAGGCAGGTGTTCAGCCATTCACAAGAAAGCCTGGCTCCATCACCTGTAATGGACTTGGGAAGACAAGCACCATCAGTCTGAACATTCTCCACCTTCTTCTTCCTTCAGCTCTATATGCTCAGCATGACAGCATATGCCAAGGAATATCTCTTGGGTCATTTTGTGTCAGCTGTCCCATCTGTGTCCCCTGCCACCTTCTTGTGCACCTCCAGTCTCCTTGTTGGTGGGGTTGGATGAGAAATAGAAAAGACCTTGACACTGTGCTGAGCACTAATGAAAATGCCTCTGTGTTATCAACACTGTTTCTAGAAAAAAACCTCAAACACAGCCTCATACTGGCTACTATGAAGAAAATTGGTTTTATCCCAGTCATAACATATACATACGCATACATATTGACATGGTCTATTTCAAATGTATTTGCACTTTGCATAGAACAATATCTTTTATATTGAGTCACTTGGAGTTCCTATAAAGATTCTTTTTTTCTTCTGCAGTGAAAGTAAGAAATTTTTAAGCAAATCAAAGTGGTAGAGTTCTTTGAGCATTGGTGGAATAAAACAACCATGACTATATGATTCTCTTATCAGTCATACTATTGCCATTCTTTCACCTGGATAAGCTCAGTATACAACATCTCCAAGCCAACATTAGCCATTTGGAGCAACATCTTTAGGTCATGATGGCTGCTTCAGTAATCTTAAGTACACCAGTACTCAATGACAATGTGGTGAAAGACAGGAACATCAGCTGGAAAGAAAACAGGATTCTGAGGAGGGCTTAGAAAACCCCTCAGGATAAACAAAAATGTTTGTCTCTCTGGAGGAGAAAACAGCATGTGGTCATGGCACATTTCTAAGCTTCCTTGGACTTCCTTGCCCGAAAAAATCCTAGTGTTTATCAGCAGTCCAGTAATTTAATGAAATTTCAGAGAATCATAAAATGACTTGGGGTTGAAAGGGACCTTAAAGGTCATTTAGTTCCAAACCCCCTGCCATCACCACCTTCCAGGCACACCTTCCCCTAGACCAAGTTGCAAATTTGTATAACCCAGCAGAATCTGTAGCAGGAGCAGAAAGGAAGAATTTTGCAACTGTAAATACTTGTATTTAAATAAGAATGGGAATGGTTCCTTCTCCTGTTGTAGTACCAGTGGAGAAGTGTGTTCTGTTTCATTTGTCCACCTTTTACCTTATAGTATTGAATGGGGAATGATTTAGACTATAAAAAATATGGGAATTTGAAAGGGCTTATCTCTCACTCACCGTTACAGAAGCATGGGCTGTGTCTTGGGAGTTCTTGTTGAAGGTCTTAGAAATGTCTCTGAATGTGGGGTTTGTGTGATGTGGTACCTACATGTTAAATGGGATAGCATAGCTAAGTCTAAGTTCAGCAATTCCTATTTCTGTTAAAAAGTTCCTTAAATTCAGCAGGATTACTTACCTAAGTAAGAGATGCCAAGCAGGCTCGTAGAACAATCACAATAGGGAAGGTGTGAAGTGTTTGTTATTATTACCTCAGAGGAATTATCTTGTATGAGATGGCTCATGTTCCAGGCACTCTGCATCACTAGACCAAAATTCCTTGGCATTTTCACTTGATTTCTGCAACCTGTCACTGCCTCATTCAATGTTAGGATGAAATAAATCGAAAGACTTTTCTAAAATCTGAGGTCTAAATAGACCATATCTCAAGTATAGGGACATTTTAAATATATTAATTCTATATGATATGAAAATATAAGGGTTTAGCTGTACGTTTCTGGATGTCCATCTATGTGCAAGAAATTATTTTGTCAATATTTGGATTTTCACCTAATGTAAAATTATTTTATGAAGTCTAGAACAGGTGGCAATTATTTACATGTCAGAGGTGAGACACTGGTGAGACACTGGAACAGGTTGCACAGAGAAGTTGTTGATGCCCCATCTGTGGAAGAGTTCAAGGCCAGGTTCCATGGGGCTTTAAGCAGTTTGGTTTAGTGAAAGGAGTTCCTGCACATGGCAGAGGGATTAGAACTAGGTGATCTTAAGATCTCTTCCAGCACAAACCATTCTATGGTTCTATGTTACAGACATCAAGTAGTCAGTCATCTCAGCAACTCCTCCCTTGGGTTTTGTAGTACATAGACAAAATTTTAAGAAATATTAATAATAAAATAAAAGACCAGGAGAGAATAATTTATTTTCCTTCTCTTTTTATAGCTCACTTTCAATGGTAATGTGGGGTAAAGAACTAGAATTGTAGATTTGACTGTTCCTAGCCCCCAGCTTCATTTAAGATGGTTTTTGAGTGGGGATAGGTGCTTGTATTAGCATTTGGGCTTGGCAGAATTTCCCTGCCTAGCAATATGGAAAAATCTGGGAAAAGGAGGATTTTGATTCTTTCAACTCTGAAGGTGAAATCTGCAGTGCCATATGGATAATACCAGATCATCCACTCCTGTGAGATCTTTGCAGTACATATTGCAAAGGCAAACTCAGGCTCAATCTTCAAGGCTGAGATCTTAAAAGCAACATCTAAATTTGCACTCTCACTTGGATTTTGCTTGTGCATGACACCTATATGTGCAGCCTAGATATGTAAGTGATGGAAGGCAGAATCAGGGATAGTAAAATATCTAAAATCAAGAAAAAGATTAAAAAATTCAAAAAGGCATCCTTAAGAGAGAGGACAGATGAGGGGAAGGTGTTGCAGAGGAATGGGATTAATAAGATTTAACAGAATGTGAGAGATAAAAGGCACCAGAGGCAGATATCAGAGATGGAGTCTGGATTGGAAGAAAGCACAACTAATGTTAGAAGGCAAAACATCAGGCTGAAAGGCAGCTTTACAGTCAGTTTGAAGTATAGTTTCAAGATCAGCTTAAGTTGATCTAAATTCCAGCTGCTTCTGCAGAGGGAATCCTGCACACTCCTTCCTTCCTCCTGCTGCAACTAGTAATAAGAAAAAAGAAAAATTCATCCCAATCAGATCCTTGATCCATCTGACTAACTGCTCATATTAACATTACAGATGCCTCAAGGCAAAGAGAAGGAGGGGGGGAGGGAACATAGGAAAGGACAGCATAAGACTGACTTAGACTGATGACGGATCTGTGCTCTTGGTTGGAAAGTCCTGGTGAGATTCTGAGTTATAAATTATTTAGAAGAGAGGCTAGCTAGGAAGACATACAGTGATAACACAATGGAAAGAAGCCACCTGGGACAGTACTTACAGTTAAAATGGCTGCATGCAAAGGAAAAAAAGATGCTAAAACACTTATGAGGAAAAATCAAGTAAAAGTTAGAGTATTTATGTTTTCTTTGTATTTAATTCAGCATCCATAGGCACAGCTGCTAATGTAGTTTTTAATTAAATGATCAAGTAGGGCTTTTTTTCCTTGGGGACAGTTTACAGAGCAGCAGGATGGAAGAGGGTAACTGTGATCTGGGACTGACTTCACCTCCTTGGATCATGACTGACAAAGTCCTGTGCTTACCAGTCCCACCAGCAGCTTCATGATTCCATCTCACAATCTTCTTGTGCATCATCTTCATGGGCTCTAGCATATTCCATACTGATTTGTACCATTATTTATGTATTTATGTTTATGGCATCTTTCTTCTCCTTTTGTCTTATAGCTGTACCTGTAGTGTGCTATATACGTGCAGATTGTGTTAAGTTTACTTTTTAAATAGTAACGTATGCTTCAAGTTTCTCTTGAAACAAGAAGAAATTATATAGAAAATAAACAAATTCAGAATAAAATGTCTTCAGAGAAAAGGAGGCAAAGCTTAGAATATGTTTTATAATAAATTAAATACAAAGTACTCAGGTCTTATTGGTTATCTTTTTGATGATTTGTTTTAAAATATTAAATGGGGAAATCAGATTATTCAGAAATACACAGATGCTAAACCACATTATGAATTCCACTCTTTAAAGGAGAGGGTTAAAAAAGAACAGTTTACCCAGCTCAGTGACAAATAAGATGCTGGCAGATGATGTCATGCTGTCTAGACTGGAATAAAAGATGTATTTTTAAAAATCTTAGCTAACTCATTTAAATAAAATATTTTGAAAGTCTGAGAAATCACAAGTGTTAGAGGATGATCTTACATTTTACTTTGATCATGTTCTATGGGTTCTGGTGTCTTTTCATAACATATTTTTTAAAAGCTTCACTTTCTCCCTTTAAACATACCTATAGAGAATTGCATGCTCATAAGAAGATATGACTGACTCTTCTGGGTTATCCAGTTCAGTCACTTGTTTTAGAGCCAAGATGTCATACAATTCCTTTCATGTATTGATCAAACTTCTTCTTACAACTATTTAGGGATTTTTATTTATTTTTTTTAGTTCCCATACTCTATTTAGAGGCTGTTTCAGTTTTCTGGTTTCTTTTCCGCTTAAATATGTTCATGACCTGCTTTTATAACTTTGTTCTTGGACTAGTCTTGTACTTGAGCTTGAGTGGTTTTTCTGTATGATGTTTACTGTTCCAAAGTATGGTGCAGTCCTGCCTGCTGCTAGGCTTAACAAAGAAAGTTCTTGTCAGACAGAGGTCAGCTGCCAGGACTCCTAAATTCTTGCAGAGTATGGACAATGGTCTAAAGTTAGACACAACAGATTTCTGGTCATGCTCCTCATTCATGAATGACTAATATTAAACCAGACTTTCCTACTGACCCTCAGAGAGTGAGGGATATGTCAAGTGCCTTACCCACACCTCTCTTTTTGGAAGTTTGGTCTTCCAGTATGCAGTGCTCCACAGAGCTTTTGCAGATTCATTTTCATTTGGCTTAGTTCTGTTTTCTTACTCTAAGTAAGTGAGACAGAAAGAACCTTTGTTTATAGTTCAAAAAAAAGTCCTGTTCCCCTATGAATTAAATTTCAGTTGATGAGAACTCATATTTTAACACTTATACAGATGCAATATTCTAAGCATTAATCTTTCAAATGGAAGGTAACCACTATGCTCTAAGCAAAATTATTTTCAAATCAGACTATCTAATAGTCTTAATCAAGAATGCATTGGTTTTCATGTAGCTTTGACACTCATACTTCATTTGAGGGGCTAGAAATTACTAACTTTTAATTCTGCACACATTCTTTTAATTTCAAAATTACCAGGAAAGGGAACATGTATTTTTAATTTGTGATCCTTGAAGTATAGTGTAAACAGAAGACAGCAAATACAAGTGTATTTCAAAACATGCACCAAGAGAGGTTCAGACTAGGTATAAGGAAGTATTTCTTTACTGAGAGGATAGTCAAACACTGGAGAGATGGCCGATGCCCCAAGCCTGTAAGTGTTTAAGAGGCATTTGGACAATGCCCTTAATAATGTGCTTGAACTTTTGGTCAGCCCTGAATTGGTCTAGCAGTTGTACTAAATGATCCTTGTTTGCTCTTTGCAAGTGAAATATTGTATTCTATCCATTCATGGTATTTTCAGTTTGCTGTTTCTGTTCTTTTTCAAAAACCAAGGAGTAAAGTCATGATACTGAAGCTTTTAAATCATTTACAGCTTTAAAGTCACTGCCCCAATTTGAAATATTTTAACCAATATGTTTTCACAAGGAAGGGTGAATGCTCCATAGTTAGACTGATATGACTATGAGGGTCTTTAACAAGTTCAGCCATATGCAAACCATTTTATGCATTACTGTATTGTACAGGTAGGTTGGTAGTTACCTAAAGAGAATTATTGCATTTATCATTAAAAACAAACAAACAAACAAACAAACCACTCCTTTCTATATTACTTGTCACTAATCTGTTGGAAATGTAGTATGGATAGATAAGATACAGTTTTGTTAAATTTATTTTAAAATACTTCAATAAGTAGTATCTACTGCAACAATGCTATAATACTGCTACAATAAGCATTATCTGAAACAGTAAAATTCCACAGTGAATGAAGCAGCTGGAACTGCAACTCCTATCAGCTGCCTGACACCAAACACTCCTTTCTGCTTTCTCCTGGGGCCATTGACATTTGCCTTGCCTGCAGAATGACTGTGCATGTTATCTGCCAGGTATTAGTCCATTAGTAATGAGCCACTTCTAATCCTGGTGTAGACATCCTCTTCATGGAAAAAGGTGGGTGTCACAGCATTAAGATTTCTGCATACTTATGGGGGCAAGTAACTTCACTCACTGGATTTCTCCCATTTAACCTAGCAGGGCTGTGGTTTCACATTTGAGTGTTTCTAGGTATCAGCTCTGAGTCATATTTGTCCTGCAGACCTGGGCACAGAAGGGATTCAAAATTTGTGTAGAGGAATGGATTGCCAGTGTGTGTACGCAAAAAAGATTGGGGCTGGGAAGACGCTTGGAGTCCTTAGCAATCACTCTATTCATCAAACCAGAATGTTTATGCTGGCTGAAAAGAATGCAGCAACATACAAAGAAGTGTTGTTGATGTTGCTGTTATTAAAAATAAAATAAAATACCCATATTTTTTAATTAAAAAATTCATTATTGTTCTAGGGAAAAATTATAATAATATATCCTGTCACAGTGTGTGACCTGTTTTCCTGGGATGCTTGGGATACTTTTTGATTTTGAATTTTTTTCCCGTATGCTGTTGCTATGGTAAGAATCACCACACCAAAGACAGGTATCATAGCAAATAATATCATAGCAAATAATCTGTAAGAGGTTTGTATTTCCTGGGACAGCATAGGATTAATTTGGAGTTTCTACTGAAACCCTGTCAAAGGATTTTTCAAACTGTGGGTTGCATCTCATTTTGCATGACCAGAACAAATAAAGTCAGTTTTTTATCAATAAGATTATATTAACTACAAATTAATTCTTACCTTCTTTAGAAAATGTTAGGTGTTCCATAAATCAAGATGGAAAGTGAAAAAAAATCAACCAAAAAAACCCCAACAGGTAAATATGATGGGGTAATGGAGATGAAGAAAAACCAATATCAGAGATTTTCAGGTTTTTCAGGATGTGGAAGGGGAGGGGGAGCATGGAGGGATGATGTAACACAAGGTTTACTCAATTTGACTTTCAGTAATCAAGTCATATAAAATTGGATTAGTACAAGAACTTGTAAATACCAGCTGTGGCCTATAATGGCATGCCGAGCTCCTACATAGTAAGTATTGATCAAAGTAGTTGAGTATTAAAAACAGGTGGTATTTTAGATGGTTTCA
Source organism: Pithys albifrons albifrons (assembly GCF_047495875.1). Classification (NCBI taxonomy): domain Eukaryota; kingdom Metazoa; phylum Chordata; class Aves; order Passeriformes; family Thamnophilidae; genus Pithys; species Pithys albifrons. The sequence goes on along the minus strand of NC_092461.1, from coordinate 17,759,762 downwards.
GACCTAATTGCTGCAACTCCATTACCAACAATATTTGTGTACCACAGCCTGCTAAATAGAGAGCCTATTGAAGAAAGTTTTGAATTTACTGAACAGAAGTTATCGCATTCAAGATGTGATGAAACAAGCTTATCATGAGATGAAGTTCTACTTGGTAGACTTTTATAATAGTAACTGTAGTTACAGATTAATTATATGCATGAGAAGAGGTGGCGAGGGGATTGGAGACTCCAAGTTGTCTGAATAGCCAAAGACAGGATGACAGGCAGGGGCTGTGTTGGAAGGTCAGGAGATCAAAGAGTCCTTATTTAGCATTAGAAGAGAGCAGATTTGCCACACAACAAATCTATGAGAGCACTCCTGGTCCTCTCCAGAGTTATGGGCTTTGAATACAGGACCCTCGAACCTGATCAGCCCATTAGATAGACAGAACTAGGGAGATTGACCAAGAGAGTTTACTCCAAATTTAATGTTTATCACCACAAACCTGAGGGGTTTTTTATATAAATGGTTCCATCAATTCAGAGGTTGCTCTAAACTGTCACCCAAATTCCACTTAGAAGAGTAGCTCTGTAAAATTATACCATTTAAAGTGAAAAGTATAAAAATATGTTTGGTTAGAGGTTTAGTTAATTCTTCAGATTATAATTACTTTAGTTATTTTTGAAGCAGACACCTCCACAGTTGCAGTAAGTGACTACATGCCAAGGCCATCATCCATTCAGAATCCTGCAGAGTGTGCACTTCAGTAGTGTTATAGCAACATGACAGGCTTGCCTTCAAATGTCCTGGCTGGAATTTGCTCACATTAACCTCATTCAGACACACCTATGTGTTTTAAGGGTTTAGTTTTCTGCTGTTTAGTCTGCTTAATGTTTTGATTCAATATCCCAGATCTCACTTGCAGAATGGTTTGCAAACTTGCAGAGCAGCAAAGTTGTGGTGAAGGGGCCTTCCAGGCAGCAGAAGGACTGCTTTTCTCCTTGAGCTTGGATGATTCTCCCCTGTGTGAGCATAGGGGTTCTCACACAGCGTGAAGACAGTGGAGTTCAATAACTACAGTTGAGGAAGCAGGGGGATGAGCTGTCTGAAAGCTTAGTCCTCTTGTAAAATCCCCCTCTAACAGGGTTCAGTCACTAAATTCTGTCAATATTAAAAAATATTTTATATCAGGGTGACAGTGAGTGCATCCCTTAAGGAAAGCACTTTAGAGTTCTCCCTCAAAGAGAAGAGAGCTACCTAGAGTGAGTGTGGTAGCTTGTAGCCAATGAGAGGCTTTAGTGTATGTGAGGTGAATTGGTTAACCAATAATGTAATGGCATATTGGATGTGAGAGGATATAAAAGGTGTGGATGTTACTGAGTGAGATCTAGATCTAACTGGAACTACTAGGAACTACTTCTTCTACTACTCTACTATGACCTATGAGGAACTGCCTGTGAATCTATCTTGAATAAAGTCTTGTAAGCCTTCTGATCAAGCCTTCTGATGCCTGCTGTGCCTGAGCTCTTCTGACTGTCATTCACGCTGCCCCCTGATACTCAGGACTAAGGGGTTACCCCTACACTTTAATGCCAAAGACATCTGAAAATCCTGATAAACGTCTGTCTATGTCAGCATTAGATGTGGATATTTCAAGACAAAGTAAAGAATTACTGTTATTTTTAGACTGTTCTTCTGAAAGGCTGCTGGCCATGTACTTTTTACCTTCCTCCTGTTGTCTTCAGTAACTCTTGTGTTCTTTTGCTGATATCAGCCACATCTGCCATGAAACTGTATAGCTCAAAATACAATCCAGTCCCTAGAAGTTTCTTCCAGGTGTGTGCCTGGACAAATGAGGAGGACACTGTGATTGTGTGTGATGGGCTCCAAGCAAACCCTTGACGTACTCTAACTACAGTCAATGGCTGGACCTTCTTGGACAACTAAGACACTTTTAATCAACAGAAGCTTGTAGATCCTCTCTGTGATGCTTTTGATCATAACCCTGACTTGATAAGCATCCATGTCTTTCAAGGCTTACCGTGACATTTAGGGATGCTTGGCACTGTGAAGACCTTTGTTTTTTGCTGGAACTTGTGTTAGAATTGTGTTAATTTGCATTGTTATTACAGCTTCTGGTGAGTTTTGAATAGTCATATATTTCACTATATAGTTTATTCAATGTGATTCTTTGAAAAGAGTGTTATTGTGACTTGTAGACTGTGGAAGGTCTGAATGAAAAGGAACACTCTTTGTAGCCCTCTTTTGAGGATGTCTTCTGACACATGAAACTTTCATTATACTTTAATTATTGATAGGAAGTATTTTCTTACCAGCATAGCACTTAAGCACAGTGAAATCACTTTTCAGGAGAAATTACTGCAAGGAGTTTTTGGATGAGTTTCAGTTTTGCAAATTGCTTGGGTTTTTTTCCTTTATTTTTCTGGTATCCCATAAATTAAAGCACAAATTATAAGCAAGATCATTATGCTGTCATGAATCACTCAAGTACTAATGGCCTAATGCACTAAGCCTTAATTAGTAATATTGTATTTTTAAGAAGACAATATTGTGAATGAAACCTGAACATGCACTGTTTTATGACTGGGTTTCCCAGAAGATTTTAAATGGATTCCTCTTCTTGGTATGTTTTTAAATAATTGATACGGCCACTTCAAGCCCTGAGTAGACAAACGAATTATTGGCTGCTAGTGACAAAATTTGGTTTGGGCATAATAACTTCACAGAGACATGGCACTGCATACATCTGCTGCTCTAATTAGAAAGTTTGCCTAGGGTGTTTGTATCAGAAAGAGTGGGAAAAAATAGTGCTGCACAATCTGTTGTACCAGAGTGATTCCTGAAGAATGTGACTTATACAAGATTTCTGGTTAACGCTTTCACTTCTGCTGGAACACTCTGATATCATTTCAGCAAATTTTATACAGGCAGGACTGTATTGACCTTACCTGAATGGAATGCCTGCTTGGAAGTGCCACTGTTGTATGCAAGATTTAGCGACTGCAAGTGCATTGTTCCATGGTGCAAAAGACCATTTTGTTGTCTTCTGTAGAACAGACCACTGAGACCATTGCTGCTTTGTCTGCTAACCAGCCTTGAGCTTCCCCAGCCACAGAGAATAGCCAGCAACTCTATTACAATGTCCCTTTATTCCAGATAGGCTTTCAATTTATGTTTGTTTAACTCGGGTAGCAAAAATCAGAAGTAACCGCTTAATAGGAGTTTGGGTAACCCAGTGACAGCCATACATTTTAGATGGGAAACTTTTTAAACTGGGACCAAAAGCAGTAGTTGTGACAGAAAAATCAAGTGCATCTTGTCTAACTAGGGAGCATACAGCACTCAAAACCAAGCCCCTTCTTACAGTAGCAGCTGTATCTTATCCAGTTGAACAGCATTCAGCTCAAGATAAATAGTTGTGGTTATGGGAAGAATTAATTGGAAGTGTACAAGAGTGGCTTTTCTTGTTGCTGACTTTAATTTACCAATTCACCAAATATTTCCTGGGAAAGGATAAGTTTCAGCAAATACCATGTTTGTTCCATGACAACACATTGCAGGAGTCTGGTATTATGGAACTATAATTTACTGCAGCTTTCTGCAGAAGTCTGGTAGGCTTGGTGGAGAGTATAGAGAGCCAGGTCTTGTTCTCCTTAGATTTCATTTAAGTTAATAAATAATTCCAGAACAAGGCAATTTATGGGTGCAGAAAGTAAAGCAGTATGAATGTTTCAGAGAATAGATAAATGTCTTAAAGGCAAGTGCAGGTGTTGAGGGAGATGAAACTCTTGGTTTACATGTCAAATTATCTGTTCATACTATGCTATTGTGGAACAGCAAAGAGTCAGAGCAGGCCTCAGATATGCTAATGAAATGTCTATGAAATCAGAATATGGTATCAGAAATTGGAGAAATGTAGGAACCTGAGATGAAGGTGTGCTTCTAAAAATCTGTTGTTCTTGTGAATTTTTCATATTGACATCTTTACAAGAGTCAGAAAGCATGAAGCAGTATGATGCTGACATACATTTATGGACATACAGCCTGACACAGAACTGGATCTGAATTAATTTTTTTCACAGTTTTAGGCTCTGTCTAATCCAAGTACTTAAGTATGTTGTTAACTCAATGGTTGGTGTAACTACAACATTATTTATCTTTTTTCCCAGTCCACAAGTGATGGTGGTAGAATGGTATATAGGCTATTTATATGTTAATAAATTTGTGGATTGAGAGCATAAAGTCTTTGTATTATTTCCATAAAATATCAGAAATTTTCTAAATAATGAAAAGATAGTGGTTTTGAGCCAGGCTATAGTGGGAAATAAGAAAGGAAAGGAGGGGGAGAAGCCACAAATTGTTGTAATTTATTTCTTCTCACAGCAGCAAACCCAAAAATCAAAGAAACCTGACTGGAATTATGAGAGACTTTAAATCATCTGGTGTTGAAGTTAAGTTTATTTTCCTGGTCAGGTATGCTTATAGTGTTCTATTTATGGGTATTCGAGGTGTTTAATTTCCACTGAATTGAAATATATGGTTCTTAGGAGGATCTCATAAGGGAGGACTATATAAAATTCCTTTCTTATCTTTCTAAATGATCCTTCTTTTTCAGTGGATCATTAGCTTTTATGCAGTGTGCTATGTTCTTTTGTGGACTAACTTTTGACATACATATTATTCATGTTGTGGCTGGTATTCAGCTTTTATCAATGATTTTGCTGTCCAAAAGAACATTAGAAAGAATGAAGAACATCATTTTCAGTGCACTGGTACTCTACATACTTGTTCATCTTGGGCATACACCGAGACTTTTTACGTATCTTTTCTCAATCCCTTTTAATACACAAGTGATATTGGATTAAGTATAGAATTATTTTTTTCATCTTCAGCAAAGATGCATTCCATTCTCTTTCGTCCTGCTTGCCTCATCAGCAGAAAAGAGCATATACACAGGCATTTTGGTTTTGCCCCTTCTAAGTCCCCAGACAATGGCACAAGACAAAAAGCATAATAGGAGATAGTTTTTATGCTGAAATAACTTCCTTATTTCAGAAAAGATCGCTCTGAAAAAAGAAAAATATAAATTAAAAAGAAAAGAAGTGAGAATCGAAAGCTAATGGTCAAAAAATTACAACGGTGGCTAAAACTTAAAATGTGACCTAAAATGTTTCCATGGCATCTTGTTTTCATGGCATCTTGTTGTCATGGCCTGAAGTTCAAGGGATTTACATCTTTCTATGAATTTGACTACCAGACCAACCAGTGTCTGCTGGTATAAGGAGAGACCTTTTCCCTTTTTCTAGTGGATCATGGAAATCTGATGGCAGACAGTATCATGCAAGATCTAGTCAAACTAGAGAAATGAATGAGAATAAATACATTTCAAATCATATGTGGGAAAAACTGTTACTTCCAAGTGGAAGTTTTCCAGCTTTGACTAATACTGGAAAGCCTTTTTGGTCAGAGATTTTGTGGAGAGCAAGTCTTCTGCTGGAGTAGAGTGAAAAAGGCAGGGGAGATGGGAATGGAGTATTTGTCACCAAAGTATTTTTCTGTTGAAATGAATTTCTGAAACAAAGTGTTCAGTCTAGCTCCTGTGCCGTAGCACCATGTGAGCTGGATGTGGCAGGATGTGTCATAGCACCACATGATCAATAAAGAAGGATGAACAGCTAAAAACGCAGCTACACTTTTGTATGAGCACCTGTTAGTAGACACTGAAGATTCCTTGAATCTTACCTGTAGCTGTAACAGACAGTTGAATGAAATACAATACCTGAAAACAATAAGGAAAAAAAATCCCTACATATTTTGAGTGCAATAGAACTATATGCCAGCAGACAGTAGGGATTCACAGAATGAAATCCCTCATTAAGCTGTTATATATGTATTCATACAGATAGATATATGAAAAAAAATCAAGCCAAAAAACCCCCAAGAACATAGAATTTATGTGATATTCTTTGCAGAAAGGAAGACAGCATTTGTTGAAAGACTCAGTTTACTTTTTTTATGTAGCATGACTTAAAGGTTGGATAAACTAAAACTAAAAAGTGCTGTCAGGTTATGCTGAAAGGATCCTATAGCACTTGCTTTTTAGGCACACTTCCTTATCTAGTACCAATTTTGAAGTTACTAATTTTTGGCAATCTTTTGAACATGCCAAGTGTACAGTCCTCTATTAAAGCTCTGTCGCTTTATTGCAGTGCAACTTATTGCAGGATAAAAAGCTGGACTACAGACTGGAATAAGTTCTAAGAAAAAGGCTAAGATCTCATTGTTAATGAAGTAGCTCTCAAACAGAAATAGTAGAAGGAAATGCAGAGGCATCACTCAAAAAGTCTAGTTGCATTTTCTTTTTTATATGTGCTGCTTCAAATTATATCTAGACTGATTAGGTATAATCCAAAACCTACTCAGGCCTCAAATATTTGTTGTGTATAAAGCAACATTATCTGAAATGTCTCTTCTTTTTTTTGTTATAAGAATATGGTTGTGTATGGAAGAGTATAGGAGTCACCTCAATATTTTTTCATTAGCATTTCTTTCAAGAGCTGGTATCCTGCCTGATCTCCTACAGATTCCTTCTAATACTCAAAGCATATTTTGTGCTGGTTAGAGAGTAGGTTGGGTAGTCACATTCATATGAATTGGGGCCTTAATAAATAAGAGTCTCTCGTATAGATGCTTACAGAAAAATTCTCCTCCTGAGCTCACTCTTGTGAGATTTATTATGGGGGAGAATATTCCAGGCCAGTATTTGCTAATTGCTTAGTTACAACTGAGATTTTTTTTCAATCTGCTATCTGCCTAGATATTCACAGTTTTCACAAAACTCAAGCTTGAGAAATGCACATATGTGTATAGTCACTCTGTGTTTTATTCCTCTGCAGTAATATTGCATGAAAATGCACTTGTATATTCTGCGTAGAGAATCAGGTTTCAATTTTCTTATTCAAGGCCCATGTAGTTACAGTCTTCTGTGGTTTTGATTTTCATTGTAGAACTTCTCACAAACAGCTTTACTGGATTTTTATTATGAGTCATGGTAGTCTGCTAGTCTCATCTGTTTCTGCCTAATCTCATCTGATAATTTTAAAGTAATACTGGGTTTCCTTTTTATTGAAATTTTAACTGGTGGGATAAAATATAAAACACTACTAAGATACTGCCATTCAGCACAACTCAGTTTAGCTGGCACACCCTTCAAAATCCACCCCAATATCTAACATGTTCAAGCACTGAGGTTTCTGACTCTGTGGGTAAGCTCTCTCTTGAAATCCTTCTTATTTGTTTCACCATTTTGAACACTTTAACATATTCTACCACAAGGCCTCTCACTGCACAGAAATATTTTAAATAGCTCTGTTAGAGCAAGTTCAAAGGATGATCTCTCTGACATGCATTCTTCAAAGCAAGACTACATTTTTCCGCAACAAAAAATGTGTCTTACCTCTCCCCCTTCCTACTGTGAGTTGTGCCAGAGCTGTCATTTTTTCAGTAGGGATTATTTATAAAAAGGACCTATATTCTGCTGTTCAGCACAGTAGAAACACTTGAGTTTTCAGTTTCGGTGTGTAAATATTGATTTTGTACCTCACCAGTTTTGTTAGTTAACTCAAAGGTTATAGCATTTTTTGTTCAATGAATGTCTTTAAGGAAATAAAATACTGTACCCTCCTGAAGACTAAGTGCTTGTTTCAGAAAGTGACCATTTAATCCCAGCAGCTAACTACAATCTGTTTGGGGTATTCTGACTTGGATCTGTTGTGTTTTGTTGCTTAAGGAAGCCATCCTCAAAAATTACCATGGATGTCTGTTTATTGTCAAGCGATGTAAAATTTCCATGTAGATTCAAGTTAAAGTCATCAAAGCAGTTGATTCTGTTGTTAGATATTTACAGTTATTCTTGATGAATTTCCTCTATACAATTATGATACAATTCTTGTATCATAACTTGAGAATGATCAGTATTATTCCTCATTAGAAAACACTAGATTTTGCAGGTTTCATATTTCTGTTTTCAGTATTTCAAGAAAGTAGGAACAGGATAAATTAGAACTGCAAAGGGGCCAATTCTTTAGTCCAGTGAAAGAGCTTTTCATAAAAAGCCCTTAAAGCTAGTTATCCATGGAAAAACTGGACTTTGAACCGCAGGCTCAAGCTGTGGGATTTGATTCCTAGAAGTCTTATTTGTGGCTCAGTGACCAACCTTCACTCCTCTTCCTGTCAACCTGACTTCAGAACTCCAGCCAGTTGGAAAACACTTCTGTAACCAAAATGAGAACAGCCTCAGGCTTGCAAAGATTACAGATAGAGGATACTTGGCAATGTGAAAAATCATCTTCACTGGTGTATAATTCAACACTTCTCTGAAAGCTTGGTTTTGCAAGTTGTTGAGCATAACTGAGCCACCATCAATTCCTCCTGAAACCAGTGGACCAAACCTTCACTCTCATAAATCAAGGAAAGTGTTACTGTCCCACATATATGTTTGATTACTACAGAAAAAAGTCACATCAAACCTGGAGATGGTCTTAATTCTCAGGTCTGACTATTTTAAGTCTTCTACCCAATGCTGTTTGGTAGTAGGAAAAATTCCTGATCAAACAGATTTGTGGGTTTGCATAGAATAGGAAGTTCCTTTATTTTTTCTTTTGAGGCAGTATTTTTTTCCTTTTCTTCATAAGCCTTATGTGGCTCACTTCTCATCCATTCATTAGTAAGATGTGAAAAGCTAGCTCTGGCTTACCAGCAATTCTCTTCTTTCAAGTACATTCAGGTGATGGTTGGTGAGTACCATCAATTGTGCAAATAGCAACATTGCAGTTGCTTTGGGTAGGCATTCTCTGCCTCAGACTTGAATTGAAGATTTGACAGTGTTCCCCAGTGAATATAAGAAACAGATTTTCCTTGCATTGAGATTTCCTAAGAGATTGTGGAGAAAACTGAGGGAGAGTGAACACAGCAATTCACATAATACAATAACATCTCCTGCTTTTTTTCAAAAACTCTACAGTTTTGACAAATGCAGAAAAGAGCAAGGAGGGAATGGGAAATGAAAGGGAAACAAGTATTTTTGTGTCTGCACTTGTCTTCCTCCTACAAGTCTCCCAGAGAGTCTTACAAAGTGTGCAATGCCAAACATGGTTTTTCAACCTGTGAGCCCTGTAAGCTCACCTGTAGGGTTCCCCAGTAACTCCCACAGGCTTGCCCACATGGAGAATGCTGGCTCAAGTCCCACCGTCAGAAGGCTTTTTGTGTATTAGTGAATCCCAGTATTTCAGACTTGCAAGAAGGTACTTCATGTTCAGAACCACTACTTTCTTAATGCTGTTCCTTTCATATTTAATTTTGAAGCAATTCTTCAGGGCATCCACTCCTTGCTGTCTCCTTCCTCTGCCAGGCTTTCATGCCTTCCTGTTTCATCCTCAGGATGAAAAGGCATTTCACACTCACCTGCATTGTCTGTGTGACTCAACTGCAGACTTCATTTGGGGCAGCAATCTGATTCTAATTGGGCAAGCATGTGCCGTAGTGGCAATTTTATCTGTCCATAGTTAGGGGCAAATGTTCTTGCTATGCTAATTATTTAGTTAGTGTTTGAGTATTACATCTTTCCTTTTGAATTGTATCTGAACTTAAAGAAGGCTCGATTTTTCACAGTTGTTTTTATAGTTTAATGTACTGCAGTTTCTTTGGTCACTGAAAGTGTCAACTTTACTATAAGGAAACAACACCTTGCAAGCCATCTTATTGAAGACAAAGATATTGCTTCTCCGTAACTGTGTTCCTAAACCTTTAAGCTTTTCCTAGCCCAAATTCCTGTCAAATGCATAGGAATGCAAAAATCTAGGACAACAACTTACAACAATTACCAATCTGGTCTCTGTTTGAATAATGCAATAGTTGTATAAATATTGAAGTTAGGAGTCTACATTTCTGTTTGCATTGTTTCTAGCAAGTAATTCTCCAAGAAGCCAAGGGGTTCATAAGTGAGAAGTGGTGCTAACTTACATAACCTTGTTTTGATGCTTGTTTTCTTTGTGAATATATATCTGGATGTAGACAGAAAAAAAATGCAGCTAAAATTCCACTCACTATTTACTAATTTAAAAAATTTTTAAAAATTGTATTTTATTTCTGGTACAATAGCTAGCAAAGAAACTGCATCTGCATATATTATTTGAGATAGCTTTCTATTTTTTAGGTAGGGTTTGTGTAAAAATGAATTGAATAATGGCTGATAGGTTATGGCAGTGCTACACAAATCTTACAGTCAATAGAGCTAGTAGAAAAAAAATAAAATTGAGAGAGCACATTAGCACTCCAAAGCATATAGTGTTAGTTCCACAAGAGAATACTTACTGAGCTACAAAACACTGGGCAAGATTTTCCTTGCTGCAGTTTAAGTGAGTGCAGGTTGTCATTTCCATTTTAAAATAATATTTGCAATTAAATGTGTAATCAAAATATATATACATACAGCAGATTTACTGGTAACTATTGGTTCAAACTTTCTCACCATGTATTCACCTCAGTCTCCTTTCCAGAGTCTTTCTTTGCATTGTTCAGCATCCATTTCCAGCTATTGGTGCTCAGCATCTCTGGGAATTAGGAGGGAAGTAACTTAGAGAAAGAGAGCACTTTTCTACTTCTTTTATAAACAAAACTGATATTCTAAAGCAAATGTAAAAAAACTCAAAAACTCAAAAACTCAAACTTAAGGCTTGAAAATGAATAGTTTGGAACACGGGGCACTGACAAGGCTACAGCTTTGGGCTGCCCACATGAAGGCAGAGTTCCTAGCAGTGTTTCACAGAGGATGTGCCATGAGCAGCCAAGTTACCAATGCTCTAAGAGACTGGTGTCCAAGTGACAATATTATTGAGTAATTTTGAATTACTCGAATTACACTGTTTGTTTTGATTAATATAATGCCTATGGAAATCTATATGGGAATCTGTGTTGAACATAGCCTGTGTGAGAAATTGATATCTTTACTCATTTGCAGTGACCTAAAAAGATGCGTACAGGACCCAGTCTCTCAAAGGCACCAAACTCCCACAATGTTTTCAGTGAATCTTCACTTAAGTACTTTTGAGGATCTCAGTCTTGCCCTTTTGATAATCCAACCTGAACTTATGTACCTATGCCTTGAAGCAACTACTGCACTGCAATATTATTTTGTAAATCAACATCTGCCACAGTAAGGCTTCTTTTAACATCTATACGATATGCAGTTTAGGATGAGAAGCCTCTCCAGCCAACTATTGATTATAAATATTGTGCATTTCACTTTAAGCTCTTGAGCAGCTGCTTTAAATATATCTGTTAGTCAATGCAGAGAGCAGGGAACTTCCAGAGAGCCATTCAGTTATTAAATGGATCAAGTTACCCCCAGCTTTAAGAGGATGATAATGCCCTGGTAAATGAAGTGTTTTAATTTGTCCTGCAAAGGCTTAAGAAACTTTTCTGTGAGAACATAAATAATAATGGTTACATGGATCACAATAGTTTTCAGCTGTGATCTTACAGACCCTGCAGGCATCTGTGGATTACTCCTGAGTGATCAGTAAAAGGTAATTAGGAATAACAACCCACCAGTAGAAAAGTTTGTTATCTAGACATCCATACATTCATCACAAAATTATTGGGGATTATGAACAGAAAAAAAAATTGAAAAACACAAACAGTGCTTCAGCAGAGCCAAATTATATTAGTAGTTGAATAAACATGCTAAATTATGATACAATCAAAGACATTCCTTAAATAGCTCAAAATTCTAAGGTGTTCTATTGACACATCTAGAGAAAACAGTGATCTTACACCACTTCCTCCTGGGAGCTCTATTTCCTATATGACTACGTTTTCACAGGGCTCACTGAAGCTGTTTTTCTCCTAAAACAAAATAGGTCTGTGTTTCTGAGTCAGTTCTTCTTATATTTATGAGTGAGAAGTGGGATGTTTAAAGTGAGGTGCTGCAGTTGTCCATATGCCTGTCTGTAACATCTGGTTGCCCACCAGGCAAAGAGTGAGACGTTTCAAGAATCCAATTTTATGAGCCCATTCACACTGATGGCAAAGAATACTGGTAGGAAGCCAGACAGGAAGAGACAGCCAGCCAGCAGGAAGAGACAGAGTAATTCAACTAAGAAGACCACAGCCAATGAAAGCAACAGGAACATTTACACAGGTGTTGCAAGAGGTTTTGTTTTGAGAGTATACTGTTAGAGGGGGGATCACTGATTCACCCTTATTTACTGCCCAGCAGCATTTGGAGAATATTTCCCTTTCTCCTTGCTGTATTCACTGAGATTTGTGCATAATGACCCTCTCTGAGATTCTCATGACTAACGAAGAGGGGCAATTTCTCTTAGTAACGTTATAGAGAACTGTGTAGGCGGAATGATGCAGGCAGTTGAATAAGGCATCATACAAAAGGACTTTGTTCAGAAAATGAAAATCTACAATGGAAAATAAGCCACCCCCCCCAATAAGTAGTTTAACCTGAAGTGAAAATTATGTAGTGTTTGGGTGTTTAAACTTTTCAATAGAAATACAGCTAGTTTTACTCAGAAGCAAACATTAGAATGATTAATTTACAACTGCCTAGATTTTTTTTTTCATGAAGAGACTAGAACACCCAAGCCTTTGTACTGAAATCATTCATTCATGCTGAATTTTGCCCATGGAGCTCAGGAGAGTGGCACGTCCAGACTTAATATCTACAGTGTTTGAGTATTGCAAATGCTAAGTTTGAAAAGGTTTGTGATTTTTCTTTTCTTCTTTTTTTTCTTCAGGGACATTAAAACCTTTCTGTTGTGATTGTCATTGTCTTAAGAGGTCAAATATCTAGTAACTGGAAAATTGGAAACATTTCATGTGGTAGTCTGAATCAGGCTTTGTATATGCTTTGTAAATGGCTATTTAGCTGTACTGAAATAATGGAGACTTCAAATTCACATCTTGTCTTATTAGCACATGGAAATTATATTCAAAATATGCAGGAGGGGGGAAAGACAAAAAAAATGACCATAATGCCTTGCCCGTAAAATGCTCTTGGGGTATGGTAATCTGAAAATAACCAAACACCATGGAGTAGTCTTGTTATTTTTTATGAAATATTATTAGTTATGTGAGTAAAACTGTGGAGAGAAAGATGAGATTGCTCATTTGGAACAGCTTCTTTTCAGGTTATTAATCTCTTCTCTTAAATGTTGACCTGCTACTCAGATTCCTCAATTAAATCAGTTTTGAGAGTAAACCTGTAATACCTGTGAGCAGTGTGACTTAATGGAGGTAAGGAGAGTGATGCAAACCCTTGAATTTTCTTAAAATAGGGAGTGACGGAGAGATTCATCATTTTGGTGGTGACTTTTTCCACCTTTTCCTTTTGCCATATGAATTTTGCCATCAAGTGGGCTTGAATTTTCTGCAAGTTGTTAACCTTAAGCAAGTTGTTAATCTGTTGAGGTGTGTGCAAGTGTATGTGTGTTAGAGAGTTTCAATGCATGTGGTCAGTTTTTCAAAGGACTTTAAGACCTTAAATCTCTTCGTGTGTCACAGGCTAAGATCAGGGCTCGCTCCGGTGAGCTTTTATAAAAAGCTGAACATAAAAGTAAGCAGTCAAACTGAGGTCTCAAGTGCTATGAAATCATGATGCATAGATTGATTCTGAAGAAAGAAAACCAGGAAAATCTTCAGAAGGCAGATGCTTCCCTCTTGGGCAGCCCTTTAACAACCCACTAGATTTTCAAGGAAGTGGTTTATGTAAGTTTTAAATCAAGAAACTGTTCTTGTCTAATTCCCCTTCTCAGTTCTCAGAGACCTCTCTTTGATCATCAATATGTAATGCTAGAATAAAAAGAATACAGTGAAATCAGAGTTCATGTGGCTCACTTTTCTATCCCTATGTCTACAGGTTATAGGATGTGGTCTCTTTGCAGTCATTTGTTATTCCCACAGAAATTTTCTGAAATCTCTCTACTTGTGAGATGATTGTCCAGTTCTCTAACCTACAGAAGTATTTGGATTGGCTCTGCTGCTACACTGAAGTACTGACAGGAAAAAAATATAGTCAATCTCTGCTGCACATTGATCCCTACATAAGGAAGGAGTTCCAGATTCAGGTTCAAGACTAAATCAGGGCTGGCGGTGTTCAGCATTTATGGCAGCAATTGCAAGCTTTCAGATGACATCAGGAGCATGATAACATTTTGAATGATGATCCCACCTGTTCATTCATCATTCAGGATTACCTGTTCTTGAGCAAATCCTACTCTGGTTGGGGATCTAGTATGTCTGCTCTGAAGTCTGTATGTGTTTGTATGCAGGTATGAACAAAGTCAATGGCCATTTTAAGTGACAAGCCATTTTTTTACTCTTCTAAATTGGTTTAACTTAAAGGGGAGGCTCACTGTAGACCAAACAACTACTATGTGTGTTTCAATCAAGTAAGGGTTCAGTCAGCAGTTTCAAGTTGCACTGAATGAAGGTCATTGACAATGATAATTAACATTAACCATTCTGAGCACTAAATCTTTCCACCTGTAGAGAGGTTATTCATGAATCCTGCTTTATCATTAGAAATCTTCAGGTGTGAATTATGATAGTGGCAGTGCTGCTTCTTTAGTAGATGGAGGGTGCATCAGGGATATCTCATAAATAAGCAGAGATGGTTTCAGACCCAGAATTTTGACAGATGAGATTACTGGCCTGAGGTCTGCCATTATCACAGGCTGTTTTTTGTATGACCATCATGTCTTAGCTTTCAAGCAATAAAATAGTAATTGGCGTTTTCTTGACTGAAAGGGAAGGACTTTGGAATAGGCTGCCCAGGGAAGTTCTTGAGTCACCATCCCTGGAGTTATTTAAAAGACATGTTGATGTGGTACTGAGGAACATTTTGTAGGTATGGATTTGGCAGTGTTAGGTTAATGGTTGAACTCAATCATCTTAAGGGTCTTTTCCAGCATAAATGATTCTATGATTCTATTTTCAGGGGGAATTTCTTGAATTATGTGATCATAAGTAGTTATCAAAATGTATGTAAATATTTACAGTAAGTTTAAGAAACCACTGGAAAAAAAATCTGAATGGGGAAATTCATGAAGACAGGCAGTATTTAAATCCTTAGCTCTACATTTAGATTGTATAGTTTTATCTCCCATTCAACATAATCTTTCAAAATATTGTCTTAAAAATAATCATCAGTATTAATTCATGTTATTCAATCAAACTCATGCTAGTTTTTACTTGATGCTTTCATACTTAATTTTCATTTTATGTCAGAAGAACCATGAAATTATTCTACCTGGCAAAATAAACATATAGGAAAAAAATAACACCTACACTCACATGCTTACTTATTAAGGCACATGATGTGGCTCTTGGGAATGGTCCTGTGCGGGGGCAGGAACTGGATTCAATGAAACTTGTGGGTCATTTCCAACTCAGCATATTCTATGATTCTGTGATTATTACCTGTTCCTTCAGAGAATTTTGAGAAAAAAAATTAGAGGATAGGGAACACTTTTGCACCTTGAGATAGTGGACATACATGACTTTAAAGTTTTGAAACTTTTTTTGGAGGGAAGTGTTAAAGTTTTGTCATGAAACCTTTGAAGGGTAATAGGGATCATAAAGCAGAACACAGCTGAGCAAACATCAGGTTAAATATATTTTGAAGAGATCTCTAGTAGATACAAATTTTTTGATGCTTTGTTTGGGTAGGGATTTTTGGGTTTTCGGGGGTTTTTTTGTTTGTTTTTTTTTATCAGAACATCAAATTTTCACATGTTCAGTTCTGTGTAATCAAGATCGTTCATGGATGTGAGGCACTGAAGCTGCATGTCCAGTCCTGAGCTGTCAGTCAAGTTGATAAGTATGTTTCCTGACTCTTTGTGTCAGAAGAAAGGTGGTGATGGAAATCAGAATAATTTTTTCACTAAAAAGACATTTCAAAATTATTCATTGTCTTGAACAATCTTTTGCCTGTTCAAATACTTGTAATTTTAACATCTAAGAAGAGTCTAATTTGACTGAATTCAAATGTAAGTTGCATTTTCTCTCCCCAAACTAACCCTTCTGCAATTCTGCAACATGGGCTTTCTCTTCCTGTACAACTATTGCTGCTCTTAAATAATAGTGGCTTTCTCCTTGTATGTCTGACTAGGTATTATTCTGTCCTGAATTTATGTCCATTCTCTGTTCAAAGGAGAAATATTTGTTCTTCATATTCTTATACAATTTCAGATCTTTAGGCAGTATAATAGTTGCAGAGTATATTAGAACACTACTTGGGCTGTGAATAATTCATGCCAGTGTGCTTTGTTTCAGTGTACATTTGACTCAGTAGAACAACTGAGTGATAGGGATGCTAAGACTAGATTTTACTGACACTTCAAGAAGAGCAGTTAGATATGGTTTCTAGGGTACTTAAGCACATTCAATTTTATTTAACTTCTGGTCATGTACTTCACCTGTGGTTTCACAACCTGTCTCCTTACTGTTTTAGTCTTGTGCTGCCAGATACCAAGTCAGTGACTCCAAAGAAGTTTTGAAGTGTACAGCAGGTTCATATAGCAAGATGTCAGGCCCAACTAAGTATGATACTTGAGATAAAGTGTAAAGACCCAGAGTGTCCTTATCTTAAATGATTTTTATTCATTATTTTTATAAGTAATGAGGCTCTTACAGTTTCATTGGATGTAGTGACAGTATCAGTTACACATGGTGGGTTTGTTGGTTAAAAAGCAGCTTTTTTTGCACTGCAGAGTTATGATACAAGTATTATGAAGTGATACTTTGGGTCGAATGATTCATCATGGAAAACAGTATTTTGAGTGAACTAGAGGGTAGAACAGTGTGATGATAAATGAGCTGATTCACTAACCTTGTTCCTGCAGCTGTCTAATAATACCTCTGTGTTGCTCTGCATTCACTCCTCTCACAAATGCAGGCATATAGGGTTAATGCTTTCATGTGGGTTTGGTTGGATTTTCTTCTTCCTTTTTTTCCCCAGTATTTTCTTGTGTGAGAAATACTGAAAATTATATACTGGACCTAAGAACTTGTAAGAGGAAGTTGGTAACCTATTTGTCAAGAATACAAAAGTTAACTATTAAATAGTTGTTTGAAGATCTGACACAAGCTTTATAAAACTCACTTTTCCTGCCTGCTGTGCTCAAGTTATTACTGATGTCCTGTGCTTTAAATGACATAGAAAGCATGGCATTTTCTTGGAGGAAGCCTCTGTGAGATGAATAACTGGATAGAGTTGTTGACTGATTTAGGAGTTTCAATACTACCCTTTCTCTGAAACCTTAGCAGTCTGCTGAAATGAATGACTGAAGGTTAACCATAGCCCCTGCTTTAATCCTTCATTGCCTATCTCTTTGCTTGCTGATGCTTGTTACACTAATTTGGAGCACTCCTTCTGACATTCTGAGAAACTCTTAACTCATTGATGGCACTTTTGAAACTCAAGAGCATCAAAATGCAGCGTAGCTAACACCTTCCTAGCTCAGAGATATAGTAACTTAATTTGCTATGTGTATAGCATAACAGGAAATCTATCTATCTATCTATCTATCTATCTATCTATCTATCTATCTATCTATCTATCTATCTATCTATCTTTTGACCATCCAGAAATTAACGTTGTCAGCTGGATTTATTATGAGCATGCTGCTGTCCTTGATGTCACATGTGAATCTGCATTTGAAGATCTAAAGAGTACCTTGAAAGAGAGAGGGGAACAACATTGATTTTTTTTTTGCACTCTTCCTCCGAATGTTCTGTATTTTTAACTACGTATGTAACTAAGTATGTTTTGGTTTTCTATGTATTTCCTATTTGTAGAACTAGGAATTACATGTTGGGTATAATCTATGCTATGTCCAGAACATTGCAGGAGTCATGTTTTCACTGGCTGGTTGGGCTGTGTCCAGCCCATCAGTCAGTGCATTTGAGTAATGGGGGCAAGAAACAGATTTTGATTTTTCAGCAGTCACCAATTTGCAAGGAGCAAAGGGTCCCTTCTGTACCACAATGTTTCTTGCCCTCGTGAAGGCAGCACATCCTACCACATCTCACCAATAGCTCTTTTTTCCTGTGGTTTTCACTAGAGCTGAAGCCTTGCTTATGGCTCCTCTTGCTTTGGTGTGTTCTCCCTCCTGCCTCTCCACCTGCCTGCATGTGACAACAGCAGGGCACTAACTCCACACTGGTATTTTCCTTGAAAAACCTCTGAATAAATACTTTTTCAACAAAGTATGAAGACAAGCAAGAGATCAATTCCTTTACTCTTCTGTTACTTTCCACCTATTTTTCTTAATAAATGGTATATCTCTCTTCCCATATCCAAAAATCAGGAAAATATTTTCAGTTTACTCATTGTCATATCTGTGGTTGCATGTAACAGAAGTTTACATGATGGAATGTGAGGACTTATCATTGGCTAATTTTAAACAGAAAAAGGTTCTGTGGGGGAACCAGTATCAAAGTTGTCTGTGTAGCAATTCTCTATTGTTAAAATACTTTGGAAAATAACTACACGTCGACAGTAGAATAATAGAATAGGAAGTGGCTAAATATTTTCAGTATATAGACCCTAATGTTTGAAGTCAGCTTCATTGTGATTGGCAGAAAATGGGACATATTCACAGCACCAAAATGAAAATTTCCCTTCTTACTGTGGCAAAGAGAAAATGAAAAAAATTAGGGAGGTAAGATAAACAGGTAATTTCACTGCAGCATTAGGCACAAAAAATAGTGATGATACTATTTTTAAGAAAAATGTTGTAAATGCTGTGATAACTGGCATTATCTTTGAGTTAGTATTCATGAAGTTTATAATTAATTAGAATGTGTTGTTACTCTAGCAGCTGAATTTTAACTCTACAGCATTTTAGAACACTCTTTTTTCTTTGACCTAAATCAGTCTAACTTTTTGTCTTTGTTAAAAGCACAGAACAAAAACAGCATCGTGTCTTGCGTTGTGCTCAAGCAGATCAAGTAAGCTTGCATTGCTAAGCAAAGCCATATACATTTTAGTCATCCCAGAAATGTTTGAGCTTGACATAATTGAGATGAGTGTCCATGTGATGGAAAGGTGAACTGGTTTTGCTTAAACTTGTTTGTAAAACTGATGGTTCAATAAGGGAACAAAAGAGGGGGACAAATCTGAAAATGTAATCAGGCATAATAACACACATGTTTAGAGAGGAGAAAGGTATTTTATTTGTAGATGTAAATGAAATGTCATTAAAATTCAGTGTCTTCAGGAGAGTTCTTCATTTATGTTCATTAACATTAGCATTTCTTAAGGATGACTTATATATATATTTGAAAGCTTTTCTATTTTTTTTTTTTACCTGGGGATTATTCAGAAGAGCATGGCTGCATTCTTACAATCAACACTCCCCAATCTTGTGATTAAGATTTCCATTCTAACCAGAAGAAAATGGAATACATTTAAAAATGCTGTGAAAATAACAAAACACCCTATGTGTTAACACATTCAGACAATTGTTCATGGTGTTATTGGATTTTATTTTGTTATTTGAATGTTTGTTCTTTTAAAAACTTGATTTTTCTCAAAAGCATGTAATAAGGTTTTTTTTCACTCTGAAACCAAAGATCTTTGATCAGTTTAAAGGACAGGATCACCAGCTGCCTTACAAGCTTTCATACAGTCATGACTTGCTGATGCCTCACTGATACCTCATGGCCCTAAGTGAAAGAAATTTTCCTTGCAGCCCAGTGTGTATGTCACTGTGTACTCACAAGGCTTGTCCTCTAAGTAAGCTGTAAGCCTAAAGGCCGGGTAATGCCAAACCACAAGGACACACTGCTACCTGCTAGGAAATGAGGTGGCCACCAATTCTTTTTAATATGACTAATGAGCTGGGATTCTAGGAGAAAGGCTGATGTGAAGATTTGAGTATTTCTCATCAGCAGTGTGAAATGAACAGGAGGTACAGAATTAAATAAAAGTTCTGAAGACTTCAGAACTGAGCAGATCCTGCAAACTACAGTGCCTATTGCAATCTTTATTGAAGAACCTCCAGTCTCCTAACACTTACATAGTTCTCTGGTTCACTTCTTTTGCAAGTTGCAAGGCTTAGATTCTTCTGTAAATATGAAAAATCATCAATGCATTTTAAATATTTTTAATAGGGTTAAGTTTTTTCCTATCTTCAAACCTTCTTAATGCACCTCCACCTTTTCATGAAAGCTGTTTTTTACACTGGATCTACAACTCACTCTTAAATGTACGTCCAACAACTACCTTTAGAATTTTTGAAGCATATCTGTAGCCACTGGTCAGCTTGCTTCTGGGTTTCATTCACTTGCTACTCTCCTACAGATAAACCTATAGACAAATAAAACATCCTTGAAATGTAATAAACATCTGAAGGGAGAATTGTGAATAAGAACAATTGTATATGTGGGATCTCGTGGTAAAGAGAAAACATGAAAAGCTAGAAAACTTGCTCTTGGTGTCTTTTGTTCTCCCATCTGGATCAATTTCTGTGGCTTGAGATGCAGAGAGGGTGAGTTCCTTTTATTTCTGGGAGAAGTATTTTCCAGTCAGATTTAAGGAAGATGTAACTTGACTGAACATTTTAGTATCCTGCTTGTATGCATAAAGCACTGGTGTAGCTATGGCTGAGTGAATTCCATGAGGTGGATTATTTCTGAAGGTGAGTGAACAGAAAGAAGGTCTGCTTGTCCTATTTCAGGATTGTTTTATCACATCTTTGTTCCACAGTGAGGAGAGTGCTTATACTCATATGGTTTTAGACTGGTGACCCAGATAAAAGAAGGTATGTATCATCTTATCATACCTAAGCCACCTTCCTCCTTATAGCTTTTGTTATATTCTTGGACATGTTTCACCTTCTTCTATGAGATTTGCTGGGTTTAGATGTTTTTGAGGCTTGTTTTTTGGAGACTGAGTTTCAGGTGTGCTGATGATCAAGTGCCTAATTTTAAATGTTGGCAGTGCTGTTTCAAGTGTGATGTTATGATATTTGTTAATTTGTTGAATGTGTGTTATTAGGCTCTATATTTTGTCCTTTTTTTAAACTTTGAATTGCCATCTGTCTTTTTCTTTTAGGTTTTGGTAGGTTTTTTTAATTTGTTTGGTTTAGGGTTCTGGTTTTTTTGCCCATCCCTGGAGGTCTTCTAAAGTTAGCTAATCATGGTCACAGCTGACATCATCTTGTGTTAGTGATAGTCCTTGCTTTGAGTGGGAGGTTAAAGTAGATGACCTCCAGAGGTTTTCTCCAACCATTATTTCTATGATTCATCATGTATTAGTCATTCATTTTCTGTGTATCAAAGGTGTCCTTAACTTTATATGCTTGCTGTGGCTTCTTAACAAGTTTGTGATGGTGGGGGAAATAATTTGCTGTTCTGCAGCCCGTTGAAATCCCAAGAGACTTAAACTCCTGTTAGTGGCAAAGAATGCCCTGTTCAGATGGCATGTGCTGTTAGTAAAAATCTCAGTTCTTCTGTAATTAGTGCTTGATCTTTCCCTCATGGAAGAATTGTTGCACACTTGCAGTAATGGAGAGGACCTCAGAAATTGTATTCAGATTTATTTGAGGGGTTGTCTGAAAAGCTTTGCATTTTTTGCACAGATCTGTGAAGGTTGAGTTTGATCAGATGGTTAAATAGCAGAGAGGAAGAAAGAAATTATTTAGTTGGAGAGCAGGATGTAGCAGTGGACAGTACACATGGAACTTAATTCACTGGTGTTTCTCCTGTGCTATGCCAGCTGCAATGTTGACAAAGCAGTGGGGTTATATGAGACCTAGACCTTTGATGTTTGCTAGAATAGTCATTTGCGAAACTGTAAATGTGCTACATGTATTGCTGCACTTGTTGGGCCAAGGTGTGGTATGACACTGAAACCTACAGCAGACCCTGTACCTCACTTTAACATGACAAGAGATAAATAGATGGGCGATGGGGAATGGAAAAATGAGAATCAGCTGGGGAATGATGAAGGTTGTTTAATGAGCTGAAGATAAAAAATGAATAAAATTTAAATGCATATCTTGGCTAAGTGAGAGACAGATGGCAGAAATCTACAAATTTTGGGGGTGTGAAAGCTCTCCTGGAAAATGTAGCTCTGTTGAAATCAAAATACTTTACAAAGCAGGTCAACTGCAGCAGACTTGCTTCAAGAAATAAAAAAAGACTGTCAGACAGAACATATTTTAATATTTTGGAATACATATTTTTTTAAGTTCTTAGTTTTTGAAGTGATTCTTTCCATTCATTTTTTATCTTCTTTGATTTTCTTAGAAATAACTGTGAACAATAAACAAATAATCAAAGGAGCCATGGAATTTTCCTTCCAAGATTGTTTGAAATGTTTCTGTTTTCCTGTAATTTGGAGCAAAGCCAGAGTATAAAATCCTTGGAAATTGCTATCATCCATTTAGTTCCCAGGAGGCCTGAGAAGGATTCTGTTCTGTATCACACTTCAGCTAGTATCTCTTGAGATGCAGAAGCACCAGTAATTGCCAATAGCTGTACTACAGCTCATTTGCTTTGCACTCTGGATTCAAAGGGCTGGAATGTGCAAGTGGTTTCAACATCATGCTATGCCTCATGTCCAGCTGTAGTGGTAGTGCTTCTCCTGTCACACTGCACTGAAAAGTAAGCCTTGTTCTTTTTTCACCCCTGCACACTGCACCTAATCTCTTTCAGGATCAAAACAATTGTAGGGCAGGATTTTCCTATTGACACTTTCTGAGGACTATGTAAGAGTTCCAGTAGAGCTTTCCTTTCTCTGCCTTCCTTTTTTGGTAAAATCTAGTACTAGGTGACTGAGATAAGTGCTGACTGCTATGCCTTGCAAAAACACAGCTCGGTTCTGCTATTGGCTACTAATTGTTGTGTGCCATTTAGAGATTCTTCCTGTGTTTGTACATGAAGCATTTTGTGATACAATTTGTCATTTGAGTGTGTAAGGTGTCATTAAGTGCAGAAAAAAGTTATCATTCTTGTAGGAATTTGCAAGAAATGTGTCTTGGAAAAATGTTTGCTATACCTGCTTACTTGTCTATGATAAATCTTTTCCATTATATTTAGTTGGTTTGGCTTTTGAATAGACAAATTTCCTTGTCTTTCATTATGTTTTGTAGGTAGGATATTTAATGAAATACATAGATGAGACCTTATTTAGAAGTCAAGCAATTGGATGAGCCTCTCAATTGAGCATGAAAACTGGAGAAAAAAAGGCTTGTAATTTTCATCCTTGTTCTGGTCTTACAAAGCAACCTTTGGATTCATGTGGTATAAGAAATTTAGCATGATCCATTCAGCATTTTACAGTCCACTTTGATGCAGTGCTGTTGTTGCTATGAAATCCGTGTTTAGGGGCTTTTTTCCTTTCAGGCATTCACATCAACTCTCACCGTGGATAATTGGTTATGTGTGAGAAGCATGGGAAGAAGACTTTTCTTAAGAGCTTGCAAAGACACTGCTTCACAGAACTGCAGTAAATAGCTACTTTAGCAGTGGTTTTAAAAACTAATTTATTAGTTTGCCCTTTTTAGGCATACTGACCTTTAAAGTAGCAAATACAAATTGCTGTATGGTTTAAAGACATGGTATTTTGAAGTGCTACACAAGACCTTTGTGTGTGTTCTTCAGTGGCCAATTTACTTTAAGGAATAGAGGTGCTAGGTGCTCCACCTAGCTATTTTTTCAGCAGATTCTTTACTAGGAAGGAAATTTGTTCCTGTTAAAACTTTAGTTCTTCTGTTTTGTTCTCCATAAAAGCAACTTTGCTCTGCACAATAGATAATGCCACTCTAGTCTGCATGACATCTGGGGGAGAGTGCTCAAAAATTCTTTGGATTTCTTATACTGTGTAAAGTGGAGACTGATGAGTCTTTCAACTGAAATGTTGTTTTTAGATACCATTTAGGAAAACCTTGTATGTTTGCATTTTTTACCACTTTAACTGGGATTTACCACATTTCAAGTTAAAGGCTTTTATCATAAACCATAAAAGGAATATACTATTGTATTAGTGGACTTAAATATTCAAATAAATAACTTGAAAATGAGTAGACAAAAGAAAGATTTAGCATTTCTATACCTATGCAGGAAAGGTACTTAAGGGCTATTTTGTCTTTAACAGATAATTAGCAAAATAACGTGGAAATTTGCAAAAGTTATAGGCTGCTGTGCAAAGTCTGGATTAGAGCTAAAATTGTAAATAGCACTAGAGCTGGAGCTATCTTCCAAATAAGATGTTAAGAAGTTCAGAATTTTTTTTTTTTTTTTTTGGTTTGGTTTGGTTTTGAATGAGAATGACCAAGCTGGTTATGAAATAACAAGCATTATGTACAAAAATATCTAATAGCTTTACATAATATATCCTGAATGAATTGTTTAGGTGCATCATACAAGCTAAACTTTGTCAAACTTCAGCTCTTTGTGTGTGACAGAGATTTTCTAATAGTAAATGGAAAGGAGTAGCCAGAAATCTATGCCAATCTAATGACAAAGCAGGTTATGAACTCAGCTTCATTTAGAACTGAGTTCTGTGTAATACCAAGAGAAGGGCCATTAAGGTTTATTAAATTTGTCTAACAATATCAGCCATACTTAGTTTAAAAATACATGTATTATTTATAAAATATATACAATCTGAAGCTAGTTTGCTTTCAAACTGCTCCTGTGAAAAGTAGCCCTTTATGATGATTTCATAAAGACATTAAATGGCTAGACCAAATGTATTATTAAAGTGCTCAAGGAGATATTTCATACAGCAGCAGGAAGCAATGTGTATTCCTGTTGTGATGCTTTTCCATTCCTGAGAGAAAAAGTTCTTTTTTAATACGTAAATACTGAGTTTGTAAAATATATGTAGAAAAGCTCTAATAAGATCCTCGGTGCTCCAGTTCAAGGGTTATCTTGTAGAAATATCTATGTGAGGTGAGGATGATTCCTTTGAAAACAGATAAGCAGAACAAATGTGGTTTATCAAGCATGGTCGGGGAGAAGGTTCTTCAAAGTGATGGAGGCACATGCCACTGTCTCAGTCTCCTTCTGATCAGCATGGCGTTTAACAGATGTTTTCCTGAGGTGGTCACCTGAGGTGAGAAGGACTGTTTCTTGTTAACACTGTGAAGGTGCACTGCTAGCTGACTGTCTTGGGTGATCACAGACCTGGAAGCTGGCTGGTCTCTCAGAGGTGCAAGGTCCAGGTCTGCTGGGTAATACACAAAAATCCTTGCCCTTGGTCTTCCAGTACTCATTGGTTCTGATCTAAAATCACAGAAGAGACCCTTGTGACTCAGAGTAACATGGTCCTTGAATAATCATAGTTTTTTCCTGTCGTGACACCTGAATCTCCACAGACACAGTTAAAGTGTGCCTTTAGTGATGCTTTAAGAGGCTTCTACCTCTATTGTTAAATAAAACACTTGACTGCATCTAATTTTAGGGTTTTCCTTGGTAGTTTATTTCAAAGTCCTCTTCATCATAGGTTAGTTACTAGAGGAATGGTGAAACAAGGGCAGAAGGCTCGAAGGTCCGACTATGTTTATATTAACACTTTTTATCTACTTCTGCATAGGGATATGCTAACTACAGGACTTTATTTCCACACAGTTACACACAATTCTAAAACCTACACACACCATCCAAACTACCTAACAACACACTGCTATAGCAAAATATTAAGTAATATATATTTCACAAAATTGCTAGATCTAAACAGTCCTTACGCAACTTATTTTACCTTTATAAAAAGAGTTCTTAAGATGTGTTCTTCTGCGGAACTTCTTCAGGCTTCTTCTCTCACTTCTGCACCAGCTCAGGGTCTCTAGACAAATTCCATTCTTAACAGCTTGCACCAGCAAATTTGTCTTTGGTTCACTAACCTGAAAATGTATGTATTCCAATGTTTTCCCAAGATGTATTTTGGTAACTCCATCAAATATTAGCCTAAGATAGGCAGAGGCCATATCTTTTTTGCAAATGTTATGCAAATGTGTCACTGCTGACTGGTCATGATGGCTGGCCTTTGGAGCACAGTGCCGCACTTATTCAGGTGTAGTCTTGTAAACAACAAGTAACAAAAATACCTACAGTGGAAGGTAGAGGTAGATATTTAATTTAGTTCTTCTCAAACATTTAAAAAAGCAATTAGTTCATGGCATTTTGACCTTCTAGGAGACATAAAAAAAAAAGATGTGTTCTTTTAGTGATTGAAGATTTTGCTTTTTGAACCTGTATCTTCTGTATCTTGTGCTGCTCTTTTCCATGAGTCACTTAATTGCTGCCTCATCGGAGCCTTTGTGGAGTAAGTTGAAGCTGTGCAGCAGTCCTGAAGCCCATGGATAAGCAGAGGGAGCATGCTGGGAGGTAACAATAGAGATACCAACTACTCTGTCAAAAACCTTGGCTTACCCCGAGTCTGTCAAAGATTTCTGCAGTATCTTACCCCTTTTCAGTGCCCCTAGACAAGCTAGAGCCATTTTGCTTGGTAAGCAGCATTCCTTTTCAAAGCCTTGCTAGTCTTGCACTGCTATTTTTGTACTGGAGAGGCCCTATAAGGAGTGCTCAGAGTTCACTGATTCTCTTTTTTCCCCTCTTGCCTGCAAAACATGTGGAGAGATTTTAATACATTTCAATCTGTTTATTTAGTTAACCATACAGACAGAAACCCACATTTCTGTCAGGCCCATTTCCAGCTCAGTGGTCCGTCTTGGAAAGTAGGAAGGTATGAAAATAGATTTACTGGGATCTATGCAAGTGGCACAAGCACCTACTCCTAGGGAATATATGTCATCTTTATTGCTGTTTGCACATGAGTGTCGGACATACTTCAGGCCTCATGCATGGTGAGCCATGAGGCAGAGGGTTAAATAGCATTTGTTACTTTAAAAAATTTGAACATAATAGTAGTAGTATAGCTGGCTGTTTTTTTAATAAGTTTGACTGCAGTGTCTTTCGCTTATGTTCAGCAGTGTTCATGAATCAATGCTAATCTGTTGGTGGGTTGAAAGGGCAACAGTTTTCAGAATTAAAAACAATTCATTTTTAGTTGGCTGAAGAGTCAGCATTCTTTACAGAAAGAATAAACTTTTTTTCCAAATTCAATTAATAAAGATAATTTAATTATAGAAGGAATTAATTATAGGAGGAAGTTGCCACCTGATATGGTAGAATACGGTTCCTATTTCACTTGTTTCTGGCTGATTATGGAGCAGAGAAAATCCTAAACATGAGTTCTAGGTTTTACAGAAGTGCATAACGTCTTAGTGGGTCAGATAATTTTTGTTGATAGTTGGATGAGACCCATGTATGTTCTAATTTACAGACCCTTTAGCTATTAAACTACTAGTCCAGAACTATTTTCTTAATTAATTTGTAAATAAGTTTGTTACTGTTATAATTTGTTGACCCTAAAACAACTGGACGAACAGAACAAATAGGGAGTTCAAACAACAGCTTTTAGCAATGAAATCTTTCAAAAGAAATAAAGCATAAACAAGTTACAATTATATTACAGAAAGTCATAAAAAGTAAAATTAAATTCATTCATTCATTCATTCATTCTGTGATGAAAAACACTGTCTGATGTACCAAAACCACTTGCAAAATAAAACAAAAAATATATGAGATCCATGATTTTGCTTTAGTTTTGTGAAGAGGCAATTTTTGTTCACAGGATAAGAAGAATTCTTGTCTTTTTATATACACAAATGTCAGTTTTGGAAACCATACAAAAGTAAAAGAAGTGGATAAGTAGACCACCAAGTCGAGACTGTATTGCACACAGATTCTCTTAAAATACAGTGGTTTATTCTTAACTACAGCTATTCCTCATTTTATTATTATATTTACTTAGTTCAGCTTGCATCATTGACACAATCTACAAAATAGTTGTCTCTAAGGAGCCCTTTTTGCATAGGCTTGGTGAAGAGAAACACAGAACAGATGTATTCTAGGTATTATGTGAACGCAGGAATCTTGATATACCATTGGTTGTGGGTGTGGCTAAGTGTTACTATCTTTAGTTAGGGTCATCCAGGTTTGTGCTCCTAAAATCCTCTGTTACAAATCGTGGAGAATGTGTGTGGTTTTTTGTTGGTTTTTTTATTACCAAGGACTATTCTGTTGTTCTGTATTCATGTACATCATCCCTTCTAGATTTGCAGAATTGTTTTAGGCTTTAGAATCTGTCAGAAATGCTTTAGGAGCCATGATAAGACATTTTACCTGATGTAATTCAATTTTTTATACCTTACTGACTTAAAAACAGCAGGAGAGAAAAAAATCACCTTCAAACAAGACAAATTCTCCTGCAGCAAGATACATCCTCTCCTATTACTTTATAAAACGAAGGATATGACTTGTCTTACAAACCAAGAGGCAGCAGCACTCCTACCTTAATTTTTATCACTCTGCGTGTTTCTATTGTTGTGGCAGTAAATCTTCCCCTGTGTGATCTGTCATGCTATGGGTTATCTCCTCTAGCTTCTGTGATTTTGAAGCTTATTGTTGTCTTCATCCATGATTCAGAAGACAGTGGGGCCTGCAGCAGTGAACAGTGCTCTTGCATAACTGGCCATCTGTGTTGAGTTGCAGAGAAGGGCAGTACATACAGTCCATCGTCATCATGGGCAGATGAATAGGAGTAATGTTGAATAGGGATTAAACAATTTTTTTTCCCGGTCCTGTATGGAAGGTTTTCTTCATATTCAAGAATCCTTAGGAAAAGACATTTCCCTGGCTGACATACCTGTCCTTCATTTCCAGGCAGCTTCCCAACTGTTTCCAAGGTGGAGAGTTCCCATGGAGCGTAGTCCCTTTGCTCTTGTTGTTTCTTTGAAAGCAGTGACCCGTGACCTGCAGTGCCTAAACAAACATACACTTGATTACTAGAAGCATTTCTGAATAGGATGATTCCCCCACTGCCTAGCTGTAGCATCAATGAGATTCATGATTCATATTTCATGCCTCCAGCCCTTTTTACTTTAAGAGCTTTGTGGAAATCTGAAACTTTGCTCTTCCCCTTTAGACTGACACCTGAATTGTCCCCTTTTCTAAAAGAGATCTAATTCTTGTCGAGAAAAACTTTTTTTTGAGAAAAAAACCAGTCTCTCTCAGCATGTCCTCTTGTCAATGAAGTTTTCTTCTTCCATATTGTCTGGTCTTCAGATTTCTGTGGATCAGTAGCTGTACATGTGCATATTATTTGTCAGCATTTTCTAATCAGTGTATACCAGTTATAGACCTAGAGTGGGCAGATTGACACAAGATCCAGGCAAAGCTACCCAGCATGGTGCTCATTACATATGCAAGAAGCATCTTATGATTGTTGTGAAATTGCAAGAACCAGTTATGTTATATTCAAAACATAGTCATGGTGTGGTTCTCACTCACCTGAAAAAGATGTTATGATGACTCTGGTTCTAGTCAAAAGTAGAGTGTAGTAAAAATGGCTCCAGATGCAGATCTACAGATCTGGGTTTCCCTGAAGGATGTTTTCCTCAGGTTGGACCATTGTGGCACTTCTGCTCCTGCAGTGAAAATCTTGATTCTGTCTGAAAGTTTTTTTAACTATTAATCAGACTGGTATGAGGCAGTAAGAACTGCTCTTGGTTAAACACTGCTGTCCTGCTGCTGAAGCTTAAAATACACGTTTTTCTCCCCAGGAGTATAATGGGATTGTAGGCTTTTTCAGAAAACTACAAAGTGGTCCAAACTGCCTCTCAATGAATTTCCACTAAGATTTTCATTTCACACAACAGAAAGAATATAGGACATGAGCTAATAAGACTTCATGGGATGACCTTGCCCATAGAGAGCAGCAGACTGTTGCTGTCCAGGAAATTTTACTTTAACAACAAACCTTTCAACATTAGCAATGCTGAGCCTTAGCATAACAGAGCCTCTCCAAAACCTGTGAGATCTTTTGTGTACCCAATATTGAAGTAGACTGCTGCAGTAGTAGTGCTGTTTATATAACTGTTAAGGCTCTGTATGTTGCTAAATAAAAACTACTCATAGGTTTATAAACATAGCTCTGTAGAAATGTGACAATACTTCTGATGTCTCTGAACACAATATTTTTTATTTCATGTTTCCTTTCAGTTGACAGATGCATCAACTTAAAAGTAGCCATGCAGTTCCCAGCTGAATATGAATCTGAGAGGGCTGATTCACGTTGCTTAGTCTAAAAGTCTAAAATAAGATACTCTAAAACTATTTGCTCCAAAGTTGCCAGACTTTACAGGATATACATAAATAACTTTGTGCAAAACTTGAATCCACTCTCAAAGTTATGTCATATGCCAGATTCCAGATCTTTAGCACAAGAGTATTAGACGTATGATCCATTGCCTAGTATTTCAGTGGAGTACATGTTTGATAGGAGACTGCAGCTCATGCCTCCTGGGGGTTGAGTCAATGGAATGACTTCTGTTCACCATCACAGACTTTTGCTCAGGCAGTATCCGTCTGAATTTTTCCCCATCTTGGTGGTAGACATCTGATTATGTGAGAACAGGAATAGGTCTTACATAATATTGTCATGTATTTAGTGGGCCATTGAAACAGGCAGAGTAGAAATGATTGTTTGGATAACCGTCTCAATAACACAAAGTACCCCAAATGCTGAATTAATAAGGCAAGATTAATAATTAATAATGAAGAAGTAAGCTGATTTCTCAGAGAAAAGCATTTCCTAAACAGATAAATCCTTTGGAAGAACGTAGGGCTTATTTATGAGAAATAAATACTGGAAAGCTCAAGGAATCTCTGAAAGGGGGATGAAAGGGGAAAAAAGCTCTTTTTCCTCCCTTCCCCACTGGATTTTTTAGAGGGACACTATGAATCATATGCCTCTTGAAACTTGGAGGAATGATCTTACTGTCCAAATGGCTTAAAGAGAGCTTCACTAGGAAAGAAAATAATCAATAACATGAGATATTAAAAGGGAATTTTTTCCCTTCTTACTCCAGGCAACACTGTCAACTCTCTATTGAATTTATGATCTACAGGAAATTAAATAGTGACAGCATCACCAGCAAAGATAAGCATATATTACTTAGGGTTAATGACTTGCTGAATTTTCTAAATCAAGCTATGTATACATTAGTACCTCAGATTTTTATCAAGTGACTGTTGGCAAGTAACCATGGATAATGATAGCAAACGAAAATTCCTTTTATAAATGACAGAGTCGTGCTGTAGCATTTTAAGCTCTGGATTTCCACATGTCTGCCTACTGTCCTGGAAGAACTCATTTACATGTGTGCAGTATTTTGTTTGAATAGCATAATTGTTGTGTCATCCACTTCTGCACACACTTGCAAAGCCCTAGAAAACGAACTAGAGATGCTGAAGCAGTTTGCAGTCCAGAATATTTGGAAACATGTGCCCATGGAAGACTCCAAATTCATAATTAAGCATCTAAATTAATGGCTCTATTTTAAATAGTGCTGGGCTCCCAGGAGTTCCTTTATTTGCTTGAGATATACTGATCTTAAAATTAAGCCCCAGCTCATGGTCTCTGCAGCTGTAATCAGATGTTTTTCTTAACTTTCGAACTTTCCCAGAGTTGCAGGCTCCTTCGAGTTTGAGACGTAAGCAGATTGATTGAGCCTGGGACTTTACAGTTTCCTTCAGTTTTAAATCACATAGTGGGGTAGGCCAGTGGCAGGTTGGTAGCTTTTCCTTGGAGCAGTACCGAAGATCAGTTGCCTTTCCAGACATGCCTTATTGACACACCAGGGGGACGCTCCTTGATCACCAGGGCATGATGTCCTTTGTGAAAGCTACCCTGCCAGACTGGTGATGATCAGTGGGAACTGGCTGATAAGAAAAGGGCTGTGTGATACATACAGAAACAGAGAGCCTTGCTACTGTTGACTCTTTGGTTCTCTCTTTGGTCACAGGAAAAAAGAGGCAGAGAAGGTCCATGCAAAATATTCTGAATTATCTGGGGGATCCTATGTATTTCCACTGGTCACAGGTGGAACCTTGTTTATCAGTCTAAACTAGATATCTGAAATTCATGCAGCAATTCTCCAGTGTGGCTGAGTGAGAGTTACTATACATACTGTTAACTTACTATTTTCTCTAAGCTACCTATGTGATCCATTCATTTTTCAGTAAAATTGAAGGCAGCTGTTGCAAACTAGATTTATTTTTGTTTTAATTAGGAAACAGAGAAGCAATAAAAAAGCAGTTTTGCAAAAACTG